>NW_023995935.1:42500-74574 GCF_015586225.1 Lucilia sericata | reverse complement strand
AGTTAGTTAGTTAGTTAGTTAGTTAGTTAGTTAGTTAGTTAGTTAGTTAGTAGTTAGTTAGTTAGTTAGTTAGGTGTTAGTTAGTAGTTAGTTAGTTAGTTAGTAGTTAGTTAGTTAGTTAGTTAGTTAGTTAGTTAGTTAGTTAGTAGTTAGTTAGTTAGTTAGTTAGTTAGTTAGTTAGTTAGTTAGTTAGTTAGTAGTTAGTTAGTTAGTTAGTAGTTAGTTAGTTAGTTAGTTAGTTAGTTAGTAGTTAGTGTTAGTTAGTTAGTTAGTTAGTTAGTTAGTTAGTAGTTAGTTAGTTAGTTAGTTAGTTAGTTAGTAGTAGTTAGTAGTTAGTTAGTTAGTAGTTAGTTAGTTAGTTAGTTAGTTAGTTAGTTAGTTAGTTAGTTAGTTAGTTAGTTAGTTAGTTAGTTAGTTAGTTAGTAGTTAGTTAGTTAGTTAGTTAGTTAGTTAGTTAGTTAGTTAGTAGTAGTTAGTTAGTAGTTAGTTAGTTAGTTAGTTAGTTAGTTAGTAGTTAGTTAGTTAGTTAGTTAGTTAGTAGTTAGTTAGTTAGTTAGTTAGTAGTTAGTTAGTTAGTTAGTTAGTTAGTTAGTTAGTTAGTTAGTTAGTAGTTAGTTAGTTAGTTAGTTAGTTAGTTAGTTAGTTAGTTAGTTAGTTAGTTAGTTAGTAGTTAGTTAGTTAGTTAGTTAGTTAGTTAGTTAGTTAGTTAGTTAGTTAGTTAGTTAGTTAGTTAGTTAGTTAGTTAGTTAGTTAGTAGTTAGTTAGTTAGTAGTTAGTTAGTTAGTTAGTTAGTTAGTTAGTTAGTAATATTAATTTAATTGCTGTTGTGCAAGTTAATTGCATAAAAAGTAGTTTATGCTATTGCTTAAATAAAAACTAAAAACATAAATAAGGACATGCTTGGGAGATTAGACAGTCTTTCATGCAAAAAAACTAAAAAATAAAAATATATTATCTCTTGAGAGTAAGGGAATGGAAAACACCATAAATATGTACATTCTTGGCATTGTTGCTTGGCTAAGTCTTGTCACAAACTTTTACAATTTATGACAACTAATGAGAAAAAAACGAAAGTCTTTGAAGTCCTACTATACGGTACACAGTGGTATAGGAAAAAAAAAAGAGGGAAATAATTCGGTAACTTCTAAACGGTTAATCCGATTTTAATGAAATTTGGTATGCACAAAGAGGAGGTGTTGTCGAGTTTAGGTTTTGAATTTGGACCTTATAGGCCAACCAGGGGCCCGGCGGGGGGTCCTCAAATTAGGACACTTCGGCTATGTTAAATTTTTAAAACGATCCTATTTCTTCATTTGAGTTCCGATTTAAAAAAAATTTCGTATATAGAATCTCCTCATCGAGCACTATAAAAAATGTTGTCGTAGCAGTAAATTATCTCTTATAGTTTAGGAGATATTCGCATTTGAATATTAAAATTTTAAAATTTTTACCGTCCTTACTTTAGTTTTTTTGATAATAGCAGGTCCAAATATTTCCGATTTTCGCCATTTTTTTTTATTTGCTTAACAACAAGTTTATATACCAAGCAGTGAAAGAATTATGTAAAAATCATGACTGAGTCCAAAGTTATAGGCATTTAAATTTAAAAAATTAAAAAAAGGCGATTTTTTGTCATTTTTTTGGGAAAAAAGTATCTTTTTCTTTTTAAGTTATCTAAAAAGTTTCTAAGAAGATGTATATAGAATTTATACTTTTTGGAAAGCTGACTTTACATAAAATACGATAAATGAAACAAAACCTAAAAATTTTTGATACCGAGGGGACCAGGTCCATCCAAAAAAACCCTATTTTTTATGGAAAATTAAATTTTGAGCAAAAATTCTCAAATCGCATAGTCGATATCAAATTATAGTGACCTGTTTTATATGACCCAATAAGTTCTTAATCATTTTGTAACGGGTTTCGATAACCCCGCCCCTGGTATGGATATAATAGGCAAAAAACCAAAAAATCCCATTTTTGGGATTTTTTAAAACTTTTTTGGGAATTCCGGGATTTCTAATAAGAAAATTCGAAATTTTTATTTAATTTTGGATTTTGAGTAAAAAAATCTACCTAACTGTAAAATTTCATCAAAAAATATTCATAAATAAAATTTTTATTGCAATTTGAAAAATTTGTATCTTCGCAAAAACTGAATAAAAAACATTTTTTAATTTTTTTAAAAAAAGTATTCCGCGAATTTTTTAATTTTCAAAAATTTTATACAGTTTTGAAAAATAGACAAAATTACCTTTCCATTGATATATAACATGCCTACCTAATGTTTTTTAAGTGACAAATTAATTAGGGAAAACTCAACATCTTTTAGAAAATTTACCTAGCACTATTATTTTCATCCATATATGTAACAAATTTAAGAGTTAACCTTATGGATGAAAATAATAGTGCTAGGCAAATTTTCTAAAAGATGTTGAGTTTTCCCTAATTAATTTGTCACTTAAAAAACATTAGGTAGGCATGTTATATATCAATGGAAAGGTAATTTTGTCTATTTTTCAAAACTGTATATAATTTTTGAAAATTAAAAAATTCGCGGAATACTTTTTTTAAAAAAAATTAAAAAATGTTTTTTATTCAGTTTTTGCGAAGATACAAATTTTTCTAATTGCAATAAAAATTTTATTTATGAATATTTTTTGATGAAATTTTACAGTTAGGTAGATTTTTTTACTTAAAATCCAAAATTAAATCAAAATTTCGAATTTTCTTATTAGAAATCCCGGAATTCCCAAAAAAGTTTTAAAAAATCCCAAAAATGGGATTTTTTAGTTTTTTGCCTATTATATCCATACCAGGGGCGGGGTTATCGAAACCCGTTACAAAATGATTAAGAACATATTGGGTCATATAAAACAGGTCACTATAATTTGATATCGACTATGCGATTTGAGAATTTTTGCTCAAAATTTAATTTTCCATAAAAAATAGGGTTTTTTTGGATGGACCTGGTCCCCTCGGTATCAAAAATTTTCAGGTTTTGTTTCATTTATCGTACTTTATGTAAAGTCAGCTTTCCAAAAAGTATAAATTCTATATACATCTTCTTAGAAACTTTTTAGATAACTTAAAAAGAAAAAGATACTTTTTTCCCAAAAAAATGACAAAAAATCGCCTTTTTTTAATTTTTTAAATTAAAATGCCTATAACTTTGGACTCAGTCATGATTTTTACATAATTCTTTCACTGCTTGATATATAAACTTGTTGTTAAGCGAATAAAACAAAATGGCGAAAATCGGGAATATTTGGACCTGCTATTATCAAAAAAAACTAAAGTAAGGACGGTAAAAATTTTAAAATTTTAATTTTTAAATGCGAATATCTCCTAAACTATAAGAGATAATTTACTGCTATGACAACATTTTTTATAGTGCTCGATGAGGAGATTCTATATACGAAATTTTTTTTAAATCGGAACTCAAATGAAGAAATAGGATCGTTTTAAAAATTTAACATAGCCGAGGTGTCCTAATTTGATGACCCCCCGCCGGGCCCCTGGTTGGCCTATAAGGTCCAAATTCAAAACCTAAACTCGACAACACCTCCTCTTTGTGCACACCAAATTTCATTAAAATCGGATTAACCGTTTAGAAGTTACCGAATTATTTCCCTCTTTTTTTTTTCCTATACCACTGTGCGGTACTTTAAACCACCTATAAGTATCTTTAAGCCAGTTTTTTCACTGTTTCCCTAATGGGGTCAATTAGTAACCGATCCCCATGGAATTTAACAAATCTAGCAATATTAAACAAATTGTAAAACACTAAAGAAGTTGTGATTGTCTTACAATTCGGGGGAAACTATAGGGGAACTATGTCTCCATACAAATTTTAAAAACATGTTACCAATCAAATGATTAACCAAAAATACCAACTAAATTTTGATAGATACTTGTAGAAACACTACAGCATGAAAAATAATAAAAAAACCAGAGATATTTACAGAAAATATGCAACAATTTGTTTACAACAAAAACAACAATGGAAATTCAAATGTAAATTCGCCATACATCAACTTACAATAAAATAAATTGCGAAAAAAAAGTCAAAATAAAAGTGGCCATTATTTTCATGACATTTTAGCTCTGGATTGTTTTTTGCTACGATTTTGTTGTTTTAGTTGGTGTTTTCATTTGTGTTTGTTAGTTTTTTGTTTTTTGGTGGGAGATTTAAGAACAATTGTTTACTCTATATTTAACAGGAAAAAAATGCATAAAAAAGTGTAAAATTCTATAGTAAATTCTATGCTTTTGTTAGTTGTTGATTGACGGTGGATGTTGTTGATGATGCTTATGATGGTGTTGTTGCCTGGTTTTTGTCTATATGTGTGTCTGAATGACTGCTTTTGTCTCTAGGATTCTTTTTTTTTTCTATTTTACTGCATTTTCCTCTTCGTGGTACTCGAATTGTTGCCTGTTGTGAAATAACTCTACTCAAGTATGCAACTTTATCATTTTGATTTACATGTTTTAAGCAACACAAACCTAACCCACACATACATACATACTTATTTGCGTAGTATAAATGCAGGATACTCAACAGTTGCTATCATACGGTAGAACACTTACACACGTGGATATTGTTATGGTGACACTAGCTATTACCACAACCATTAGGACTAATATTACTTTTACTAGTCACTTGTAAAATAAACAAATTTAGTACGTTCCTATTGAAATGTGCAAAATACAAGAGTATACCAAAAGTTTTTTTTTTTAAAACGAGAATTTAATACAAAATTTTCACAAGAGAGAAAAAATTTTAAGACATTTTCTATAAAACTGTTTTAATTTCATCGCTTAAAAAAGTGTCAATTTCAAAAATGTTTTATAAAAAGAAAAGGGAACTTTTGGAACAATTTTGTATAAAAAAAGAGAAAACTTCGAAAATGCTTTATAGAAAGAGATAATTTTCTATAGATCGAAAAATTTCGAAAATTTTCTATATATAGAGAAAATTTCGAAAATTTTCTATAAAGAGAAAATTAAAAAATTTTCTAGTTAAAGAGAAAAATTAAAAAATTTTCTATATAAAGAGAAAATTTAAAAAATTTTCTATAAAGAGAAAATTAAAAAATGTTTTATATAAAGAGAAAATTTCAAAATGTTTCTATATAAAGAGAAAATTTCAAAATTTCGAAAATTTTCTATATAAAGAGAAATTTCGAAAATTTTCTATATAAAGAGAAAATTTCGAAAATTTTCTATATAAAGAGAAAATTTCGAAAATTTTCTATATAAAGAGAAAATTTCGAAAATTTTCTATACAAAGAGAAAATTTCGAAAATTTTCTACATAAAGAGAAAATTTCGAAAATTTTCTACATAAAGAGAAAATTTCGAAAATTTTCTATATAAAAAGAAAATTTCGAAAATTTTCTATATAAAAAGAAAATTTCGAAAACTTTCTATATAAAGAGAAAATTTCGAAAATTTTCTATATAAAGAGAAAATTTCGAAAATTTTCTATATAAAGAGAAAATTTTCTATATAAAGATAAAATTTTAAAAATTTTCTATATAAAGATAAAATTTCAAAAATTTTCTATATAAAGATAAAATTTCAAAAATTTTCTATATAAAGAGAAAATTTTTAAAATTTTCTATATAAAGAGAAAATTTCGAAATTTTCTATATAAAGAGAATATTTCGAAATTTTTTATATAAAGAGAAAATTTCAAAAATTTTCTAAATAAAGAGATAATTTTCTATATAAAGAGAAAATTTCAAAAATTTTCTATATAAAGAGAAAATTTAAAGAAAAAATTGCAAAAATTTTCTATATAAAGAGGAAGTTTCAAAAATTTTCTATATAAAGAGAAAGTTTAAAAAATTTTCTATATAAGAGAAAATTTCAAAAATGTAAATTATATAAAGAGAAAATTTCAAAAATTTTCTATATAAAGAGAAAATTTCAAAAATTTTCTATATAAAGAGAAAGTTTCAAAAATTTTCTATATAAGAGAAAAATTCAAAAATTTTCTATTTAAAGAGAAAATTTCAAAACTTTTCTATATAAAGAGAAAATTTCAAAAATTTTCTATATAAAGAGAAAATTTTAAAAATTTTCTATATAAAGAGAAAGTTTCAAAAATGTTCTATATAAGAGAAAATTTCAAAAAATTTCTATTTAAAGAGAAAATTTCAAAAATTTTCTATATAAAGAGAAAATATCAAAAATCTTTTATATAAAGAGAATATATAAAAAATTTTCTAAATAACGAGAAAATTTCAAAAATTTTCTATATAAAGAGAAAATTTCAAAAATATTCTATATAAAGAGAAAATTAAAAGAAAAAATTGCAAAAATTTTCTATATAAAGAGGAAGTTTCAAAAATTTTCTATATAAAGAGGAAGTTACAAAAATTTTCTATATAAAGAGAAAATTTCAAAAATTTTCTATATAAAGAGAAAATTTTAAAAATTTTCTATATAAAGAGAAAATTTAAAGAAAAAATTGCAAAAATTTTCTATATAAAAAGGAAGTTTCAAAAATTTTCTATATAAAGAGGAAGTTTCAAAAATTTTCTATATAAAGAGGAAGTTTCAAAAATTTTCTATATAAAGAGAAAATTTCAAAAATTTTCTATATAAAGAGAAAATTTTAAAAATTTTCTATATAAAGAGAAAATTTCGAAATTTTCTATATAAAGAGAAAATTTCAAAAATTTTCTATATAAAGAGAAAGTTTCAAAAATTTTCTATATAAGAGAAAATTCAAAAATTTTCTATTTAAAGAGAAAATTTCAAAACTTTTCTATATAAAGAGAAAATTTCAAAAGTTTTCTATATAAAGAGAAAATTTTAATAATTTTCTATATAAAGAGAAAGTTTCAAAAATGTTCTATATAAGAGAAAATTTCAAAAAATTTCTATTTAAAGAGAAAATTTCAAAAATTTTCTATATAAAGAGAAAATATCAAAAATCTTTTATATAAAGAGAAAATATAAAAAATTTTCTAAATAACGAGAAAATTTCAAAAATTTTCTAAATAACGAGAAACTTTAAAAAATTTTCTATATAAAGAGAAAATTTCAAAAATATTCTATATAAAGAGAACATTTCTATTTAGAAAAATTTCGAACATTTTCTTTATTAAGAGAAAATTTCAAAATTTTCTATATAAAGATAAATTTGAAAAAAGAGAAAATTTTAAAAATTTTCTACATAATGAGATAGTTTGGTATTTTTTGTTATGTAAAGAGAATATAAATATTCTACACAGAGGGAAAAAGACGTTTTAAAATTATACACGCTTGGTATCAAATTGACACAAAAGTAATATTATTATTGGGTCCATCCTAATGTTATTTTTTAGGCGCACCTATTTATATGAAGACTTTTTTGTACAGACACACGTACATACAAACATATGTAGGGACTTATGTACTTAGCCACATATACACAATACCCCCCTATACACTTAGCCAACAAACAGTAATTCTTCTATCTAATGAATGAACTTCAATTACTAAAGGAATGAGAGTAGTTTTTCGCAAATCAGGATGGTTCAACGGATTTGAAAGTATAATGCAGCTGTAATGTTTTTTTTAGAAAAATGCCTGTTGCTCCATTGTTTAAAGAATGCTTTAGATCTGTTATTTACAAAGAAAAATTCATATGAAACAATAAAAATTTAATTAAAGTGGAAAATATGTTTTTTTGTACTCTATATATACATCCCGACAAAGGAGTTATAGTATTTTTTTTTGGGGGGGGGGGGGGTGGTTGTGTTGACTATTCGTTTCCCACTACTGCAGGGTGTTAGAGTTCCGGCACTATTGATTATCATGTAGTATCTACTACTTTTACCCTTACTGCTTTAATCCACAAATTTAAATCTGGTTCTTTTACATAAATTTATAGATGTATTCGTGTACATGCATGTGCTTGCATTTCTCTTGCAAATCATCATAAAATATTTTCAGATACAAATTTAGGTTAATTAAGTATAAAAAGCATTATTTGGACATGTTTTCTATCAATAGAAAAGAAATAAGAAAAATATTTGCAAATTAAGTTGAAATGTTTTACATTTTTCTTTAGTTTTTTCAGCATTTTAAATGTTTTTAAACAAAACTGACAGACAGAGAAGGAGTCAGGAAAAAAATTGATTTACAAGCATTTTTTGCAGACATGTACGTATTTAAGTTTGAGTTTTAAGAGCAAAATGTTTAAATTTCATTAAACAATATAATTTTTTTTTTTTTAAATAAAACTTTTCGATAATTTCTCGTTTTTGTAGACAACGTTTCTTTTCTATAGAACATTTTTCTTTTTTGTAGAAAATTTTTATTTAAATCTCTTTTTCAGAAAGTTTTCGAAAATTTTTCTTTTTTAAGAAAAATTTCTCCATTTAACAGAAAATATAGAAAAGTTTCGGAGATTATTCTATTTTTATAAACCTTTTACGAAAGTTTCTCTCTTTTAAAGAAAATTTTTAAAAATTTCTCTTCTAATAGAAAATTTTTGAAAACTTGTCCTTTTATGAAAAATTATTAAAAATTTCTCTTTTTTCAAAGAAAAATTTAAAAAATTTCTCTTTTTCAAAGAGAAGTTTTCAAAATTTCTCTTTTTTAAAGAAAATTTTTGAAACACTTTTGAAAGTTTCTCTTTTTTTGAGAAATGTTTTTAAACATTTTTTTATATAAAGATAATATTTCGAAAATTTTCTATATAAAGAGAATATTTCTAAAATTTTCTATATAAAGAGAATATTTCGAAAATTTTCTATATAAAGAGAAAATATCGAAAATTTTCTATATAAAGAGAAAATTTCAAAAATATTCTATATAAAGAGAAAATTTCTATTTAGAGAAATTTCGAACATTTTCTTTATTAAGAGAAAAT
The DNA here is from genome assembly GCF_015586225.1 of Lucilia sericata. Taxonomy (NCBI): domain Eukaryota; kingdom Metazoa; phylum Arthropoda; class Insecta; order Diptera; family Calliphoridae; genus Lucilia; species Lucilia sericata. The sequence continues at coordinate 65,703 of NW_023995935.1, read as the reverse complement.
TTCAAAAATTTTCTATATAAAGAGAAATTTGAAAAAAGAGAAAATTTCTAAATTTTTCTACATAATGAGGTAGTTTGGTACATTTTGTTATGTAAATTATGAAAATTACTCTCTTTTATAAATTTTTTTTTGAAAATGTCTCTTTTTTTTAAACAATATTTGAAATTTTCTCTTTATTATAAAAAATTTCTCTTTTTTTAAAGAATTTTTCTGAAAATTTTTCTTTTTAATAAAAACTTTTTGAAAATTTCTCTCTTTTATCAAAAAAAAAAAAAAATTTTATTTATAGAAAATTTTTGAAAAGTTCTGTTTTTTTATAGAAAATTTTTGAAAGTTTCTTTCTTTTTATAGAAAATTTTTAAAAATGTCTTTTTTTATAACAATTTTTTGATAGCTTCTCTTTTTTATAAAAATTTTTCGAAATTTTTGAAATTCTTTTCGAAAGTTTCTCTTTTTTTAAAGAAATGTTTTTAAACATTTCTCTTTTTATATAAAGTTTTTGAAAATTTTTAAATTTTCTCTTTCTAACAGAAAATTTTTGAAATTTTTTATAGAAAATTTTTGAAAGTTTCTTTCTTTTTATAGAAAATTTTTAAAAATGTCTTTTTTTATAACAATTTTTTGATAGCTTCTCTTTTTTATAAAAATTTTTCGAAATTTTTGAAATTCTTTTCGAAAGTTTCTCTTTTTTTAAAGAAATGTTTTTAAACATTTCTCTTTTTATATAAAGTTTTTGAAAATTTTTAAATTTTCTCTTTCTAACAGAAAATTTTTGAAATTTTCTATTTTTTGTAGAATTTTTTTGAAAATTTCTCTTTTTTATGGAAATTTTTTGAAAATTTTCTAAAATTTTTCAAAATTTCCTTTTTGTATAGAAAATTTGGAAAATTTCTCTTTTGTATAGAACATTTTTTAAAATTTCTCTTTATAATGAAAGTTTTTGAAATTTTCTCTTTATATAAAAAAATTTCGAAATTTCCTTTTTTATAGAAAATTTTTGAAAATTTCTCTTTTTTGTAGAAAATTTCTTAATTTTATAGAAAATTTTTGAAAAGAAAACATTTTTTTTTAATAAAAAATGTTCGACAAGTTTATCTTTTTATAGAAAACGCTTGAAAAATTTATCTTTTTATAAAATAACATCGCCGAGTTTCTCTTTTTATAGAAATCTTATGAAAAGTTTCTCTTTTATAAAATAAGTTTTATAGAAAACGTTTGAAAACATTCTCTATTTTAATAAAAAATGTTTTATAGAAAACGATCGAAAAGTTTATTTTTTTTGACAAATTTCTTGGATTTTAAAAAAGTTTGACAAGTTTCTCATTTTTTCTTTTTATAGACAAATTTATTTATTTTTATTCTTTAGAAAATTTCTCTATCTAAAGAACATTTTTAATTTAAAAAAAAAAAATCCGAAAAATTTCTCATTTTTAAGAAATAAGTTTTAATTTTTTTATAAGAAATTTTGAAATTTTTACAGAAAATTTTTTCTTAGACAATTTTCGAAAGTTTCAGTTTTTATTGAAAATTTCCAAAAATAATTTTGAAATGTTGCCAAAGTTAACTCTATGTATCATAAACGTTATGTTTATTGTACAATTTAATATTTTTTTATATTAATTCTAATCCCAATTTTAGTTTTTATTTGACTTCATTTATAATTTTCAACTAAATTTTATTGTTTCGATTAGCGCTAAAGCAAGTTGTGGTTAATTAAATGAATAATTATTATTTTATTTGTATTCAACTTAAAACTACATAATTTATAATTTCTATTGATTATTGTAATATTAGTGATTATATATAAATGTTTATTGTGCTTTGAGTGGAATTATAGAAAATATATTACTTTAATAGCTGCAATTATTAGTTTATTGTAGATAATTATGATTTGGTTTAATTGGGAGAGATTCTATGGAAAAACCAAGAATTTATTAAAAAAGGGTCAAATATAAAAAAAAAAAAAAAAAATGTAAAAGGAAATTATATTTAGGAGATTGAATTTTTAATAAATTTAATTTCAACTAATTTATAGAAACATTTTGTTTCGTAATTTTCGTAATTTTTTTTTAGATTTATAGAATATATTCGAAAATTTTTAATTTTTATATAAAATTATTTCTTTTTTTAGAAACATTTCTTTGTATTGTAATAAATTTTCAAAAATGTCTCTTTTGATAGAAAATTTTTGAAAAATTCTCTTTTCATAAGAAATTTTAAAAAATGTCTCTTTTTATTAACAAATTTTTCTTTTAATAGAAAATTTTCAAAAATTTCTCTTTTAATAGAAAATTTTTAAAAATGTCTCTTTTTACAGAAATTTTAAAAAATTTCTCTTTTTATAGAAAACTTTCAAAAATTTCTCTTTTAATAGAAAATTTTCAAAAATATTTCTTTTTATAGAAAATTTAAAAATTGTTTTCTTTTTATAGAAAATTAGTTTTTAATTTTTAAAAATTTCTCTTTTTATAGAAAACTTTTAAAAATTTCTCTTTTTATAGAAAATTTTCAAAAATATTTGTTTTTATAGAAAATTTAAAACATTTTTTCTTTTTATAGAAAATTTTCAAAAATTTCTTTTTTAATAGATAACTAGCTATACCCAGTGTGCTTTGCTACCCTAAAAGCAAAAAAAAAAAAATTCCACTTACACATGGGAGATGCCACTAAAATTATTGCGATTTCGCCAATTTTTCCGAACGCTAATAAGGATTTTAATGTAATCTATGAAAAATGTAATATGTATTTAATTCATATGGGAGGGGCCAATCTCCCCAATGAAAGTCCGTCCATTTTTCTCTAAATGTTCACATGAATGTCAAAGTTCTTCATGTAAATTTTGAAGATTCTAGCTTCTACAGTATTTCAGATATACAAATTTTTCTATATAATTCATATAGGGGTTTCAAGCTACCCCCTGATCAAGGTCCGCTTTTTTTCCCCAAATTTTCAGATGAATATGAAAGTCCTTTTTGCAAAATTTTAGGAATCTAGTTCTATTAGTTTCTTAGATAAAATATTTTCTTGTATTTAATTCATATGGGAGGTGCTGCTACCCCCATTGGTAGTCCGCCAATTTATTACCCAAAATATTTACATGAATGCTAAATTTCTTCGTGCAAAATTTGAAGCTTTCAACTCTAATAGTTTCCAAGATAAACAAATTTGTGTATTTAATTAATAAAGGAGGTGCCACGCCCCTTGCTGCTAGTCTGCCCACTTTTTATACTAACTAATCATATTGAGACTTATGTGGCTCCGACCAAATTTGAGGGTTCTAACTGTTACATTTTCCGAGATATAGTGATTTAATATTTTCTTAATATGGAAGGTGCCACACCCACTATAGTCATTCCGCCCATTTTCGTCCAAAAATATTCTTATTGATGTCAAAGTTGTCCGTGCAAAATTTGAGGACCTTAATTGTATCAGTTTCCAAGATATATGACTTTTAATAGTTATTTAATAAGTAGGCGTGGCACCTCGCCTTTTCTTTTTTATAGAAATTCTTTTAAAAATTCTCTATTTTATAGAAATTTATTAAGATTTCTCTTTTCTTACTTAAAGAAAATTTATATTTATATTGAAAATTCTATTTTTTATATACAAAATTTCGGAATTTTATTTTTCTTATAAAAATTTTGGAAAATTTAACTTTTTTTATAAAAAATTTCACTATTTTATAGATTTTTTTCCCATTTTTATAAAATTTTTCAAAAATTTCTCTTTTTATAGTTGAGTTTTAAAAAATTTCTCTTTTTTATAGAATTTCTTATTTAAATGTCTCTTTCTTATAGAATATTTAAAAAAATTTATCTTTTTTATAGAGAATTTGTGTTAAATATTCGTTAAATTTTCTTTTTATAGAAAACTTTTTGTAATCTCTTGATTTAAAGAAAATTTCATAAATTTTATTTTATAGAAAAAGTTTAGTCGATTATAATTCTTAAATATATTCGGCAAAATTTTCTTAAATATATACGGTAGTTTCTTAATGTTTTTAATACATCTACTGTCCGTTTAAAAAATATGGCGCTGTTGGAGTTTTGGTTTGTGTCTTCAATATGGGCGTAGCTAAAGAGCGTTGCCAGAAACTTTTAACAAAGACTGTCAAGAAGTATCTATGTATTTGTTGATGTAACAAATTTTAATGTAACACATCGAAATATTGGTCGTAGAGAATTCATATTCAGGGTCCTGATTAGATTCAAAAAGGATATAGACATGTATGTACGTCTGCAGATTTCATTTGTGTCGAAAGGATTCTAGGAATTCCTCGTGCTTAAACATTAGGTACGTTCACATCTATCAAACATTTGATAAAAAGACTTAAGGACGATAGTTTGTAAATCTTGTTTCTTTTTAATCTCAGAAAATTTTTTAAACTACAAATAATGACGAAACAAATAACTAATACAGGTGTTCTAAAATGATAAATTCAAAGAAATTTATAATGTCAATAAATGTGTAAATTTCTTCAAACATTTGATACACATGTATGTGTGAACATATCATCATTGTAGTTGTACTAAATTGCACTCATTTAATGCATATAATTGCGGTCCTTATTTCCATTCAATTAAAAATTTTCTTCTTAGCCTTTCAAACTAAATTAGTCTAGAAATTCATTAAAAAAAAGTAACTTACCAGCATCAAAATAAATCAATTAAAAGTGAAAAAGTTATCTGCAACAATATAAAGAAAAAAAACACCTTTAGTAATAATTCATTTTAAGATACTTAAACAAGATTCGAAAAAAATAAAACAAGAAGTTTTCCTTCTTAGTTCACTACTCGCAAATAAATAAAATTAAATATATAATTAATGTTTGTCATTTGTATTTTATGACAAAATCATTGAATGCCTTAAAAATAGATGACCGAAAATATTCTAGAGAGATGTGTTACCACCATCAACATCTTCGTTTTGCGAGAAACGTTAAGGAACATTCAATTAAATACAATCGTAATGATATAAACGTGACTACTTGCCATATACTCAACACAACTACGGCAGCATGAGTATTTCCTTATTGTATCCACAAGTCGATGGTCTAGATCAGGCATGGAAAATTTAAATTTTAAAATTTTAGTTTGATAGTTTGAGAGGAGGATTTATATAAATACATCAAATCTGAAGAAATACAACCTAAGTCCATATCGGTTTTGAAGTGCGCTCCTTTACAAGTGCCTCAGGTGGGAATTGCACCCAAGACTCCGGTTTACCAGACTATAGACTAGGCATGACTATAAATTAGACTAGACGATAGACTAACCTATAGATTAGACTATAGACTAACTCTAGAACTCTAGACTAACTACTCTATAGACTAGACTATAGACTAGACTATAGACTAGACTATAGACTAGACTATAGACTAGACTATAGACTAGACTATAGCTAGATAGACTAGACTATAGACTAGACTATAGACTAGACTATAGACTAGACTATAGACTAGACTATAGACTAGACTATAGACTAGACTATAGACTAGACTATAGACTAGACTATAGACTAGACTATAGACTAGACTATAGACTAGACTATAGACTAGACTATAGACTAGACTATAGACTAGACTATAGACTAGACAATAGACTAGACTATAGACTAGACTATAGACTAGACTATAGACTAGACTATAGACTAGACTATAGACTAGACTATAGACTAGACTATAGACTAGACTATAGACTAGACTATAGACTAGACTATAGACTAGACTATAGACTAGACTATAGACTAGACTATAGACTCGACTATAGACTAGACTATAGACTAGACTATAGACTAGACTATAGACTAGACTCTAGACTAGACTATAGACTAGACTATAGACTAGACTATAGACTAGACTATAGACTAGACTATAGACTAGACTAGACTATAGACTAGACTATAGACTAGACTATAGACTAGACTATAGACTAGACTATAGACTAGACTATAGACTAGACTATAGACTCGACTATAGACTAGACTATAGACTAGACTATAGACTAGACTATAGACTAGACTATAGACTAGACTATAGACTAGACTATAGACTAGACTAGATAGACTAGACTATAGACTAGACTATAGACTAGACTAGACTATAGACTAGACTATAGACTAGACTATAGACTAGACTATAGACTAGACTATAGACTAGACTATAGGCTAGACTATAGACTAGACTATAGACTAGACTATAGACTAGACTATAGACTAGACTATAGACTAGACTATAGACTAGACTATAGACTAGACTATAGACTAGACTATAGACTAGACTATAGACTAGACTATAGACTAGACTATAGACTAGACTATAGACTAGACTATAGACTAGACTATAGACTAGACTATAGACTAGACTATAGACTAGACTATAGACTAGACTATAGACTAGACTATAGACTAGACTATAGACTAGACTATAGACTAGACTATAGACTAGACTATAGACTAGACTATAGACTAGACTATAGACTAGACTATAGACTAGACTATAGACTAGACTATAGACTAGACTATAGACTAGACTATAGACTAGACTATAGACTAGACTATAGACTAGACTATAGACTAGACTATAGACTAGACTATAGACTAGACTATAGACTAGACTATAGACTAGACTATAGACTAGACTATAGACTAGACTATAGACTAGACTATAGACTAGACTATAGACTAGACTATAGACTCGACTATAGACTAGACTATAGACTATAGACTATAGACTAGACTATAGACTAGACTATAGACTAGACTATAGACTAGACTAGACTATAGACTAGACTATAGACTAGACTATAGACTAGACTAGACTATAGACTAGACTATAGACTAGACTATAGACTAGACTATAGACTAGACTATAGACTAGACTATAGACTAGACTATAGACTAGACTATAGACTAGACTATAGACTAGACTATAGACTAGACTATAGACTAGACTATAGACTAGACTATAGACTAGACTATAGACTAGACTATAGACTAGACTATAGACTAGACTATAGACTAGACTATAGACTAGACTATAGACTAGACTATAGACTAGACTATAGACTAGACTATAGACTAGACTATAGACTAGACTATAGACTAGACTTAGAGACTATAGACTAGACTATAGACTAGACTATAGACTAGACTATAGACTAGACTATAGACTAGACTATAGACTAGACTATAGACTAGACTATAGACTAGACTATAGACTAGACTATAGACTAGACTATAGACTCGACTATAGACTAGACTATAGACTAGACTAGACTAGACTAGACTATAGACTAGACTATAGACTACTATAGACTAGACTAGACTAGACTATAGACTAGACTATAGACTAGACTATAGACTAGACTATAGACTAGACTAGACTAGACTATAGACTAGACTATAGACTAGACTATAGACTAGACTATAGACTAGACTATAGACTAGACTATAGACTAGACTATAGACTAGACTATAGACTAGACTATAGACTAGACTATAGACTAGACTATAGACTAGACTATAGACTAGACTATAGACTAGACTATAGACTAGACTATAGACTAGACTATAGACTAGACTATAGACTAGACTATAGACTAGACTATAGATAGACTATAGACTAGACTATAGACTAGACTATAGACTAGACTATAGACTAGACTATAGACTAGACTATAGACTAGACTATAGACTAGACTATAGACTAGACTATAGACTAGACTATAGACTAGACTATAGACTAGACTATAGACTAGACTATAGACTAGACTATAGACTAGACTATAGACTAGACTATAGACTAGACTATAGACTAGACTATATAGACTAGACTATAGACTAGACTAGACTAGACTAGACTATAGACTAGAATATAGACTAGACTATAGACTAGACTATAGACTAGACTATAGACTAGAGTATAGACTAGACTATAGACTAGACTATAGACTAGACTATAGACTAGACTATAGACTAGACTATAGACTAGACTATGGACTAGACCAAAGACTAGACCAAAGACTAGACTATAGACTAGACTATAGACTAGACTATAGACTAGACTATAGACTAGACTATAGACTAGACTATAGACTAGACTATAGGACTAGACTACACTATAGACTAGACTATAGACTAGACTATAGACTAGACTACACTATAGACTACACTATAGACTAGACTATAGACTAGACTATAGACTAGACTGTAGACTAGACTATAGACTAGACTATAGACTAGACTATAGACTAGACTATAGACTAGACTATAGACTAGACTATAGACTAGACTATAGACTAGACTATAGACTAGACTATAGACTAGGACTATAGACTAGACTATAGACTAGACTATAGACTGACTATAGACTAGACTATAGACTTGACTATAGACTAGACTATAGACTAGACTATAGACTAGACTATAGACTAGACTATAGACTAGACTATAGACTAGACTATAGACTAGACTATAGACTAGACTATAGACTAGACTATAGACTAGACTATAGACTAGACTATAGACTAGACTATAGACTAGACTATAGACTAGACTATAGACTAGACTATAGACTAGACTATAGACTAGGACTATAGACTAGACTATAGACTAGACTATAGACTAGACTATAGACTAGACTATAGACTAGTCTATAGTCTGGACTACTTATCAAAAGTTTTGTTAAAATATTTACCGAATAACTCGTAGAGGTACCGCTGTATATTACGGTATTAAAAAGTACTGAATTTTCCATGTCTGGTGTAGATGCTTTTAACTTGTTATTTATATACTTAAAGATACTAAATGTCTATGCACATGTGTATTTATCTTCAACTATTTATTTATATGTGGGTGGGTGCCAGTGTAAATGTCAGTGCTTTTCGAAATGGTAAAATGGACATTTGTACTAATAATAATGGAAAAAGTGTACATTTTGGGATCGATTGATCTAGCCAATTCCAATGAAGGACTCTTTAAAAGTTATAGTTCTTCACATTTCATGAATATCCGGTATTTAAAAGAAACTGAACTTAGAACATTTTAACTCGAAAACGTTATTCCGCGAATTGTTACTTTTCTTCAATATTCGCTTAGTACCTTAACTATTTCAATTGTACCATAAAACGTACATCTGTTAAGTCATATGTACATACATCATACAATATGCATGTCTGATCGTGAATATGTGTATATCTATGTATGTTTGGATAAATATAGACAAAAACTAATTCTCAATCCATTTTAATTGCATCTTAAGTATTTTAAGGAAAATTTACTGTTTTCACATTTTACCATCAAGTTTTGGTTGGCAAAACTGCAGTATAATTAACCAAAATTGTACATAAACTCAGGCATATGTACATGTATATGTACAAACATACTATGTATATATATTTGTATGTATAGATGTGTGTTTGTAGGAGTATAAGAAAATTTTGAACTGAAAACAAAATCAATTGAACAAGAAAACACTTGCAGACACATACAATTTTCAGTTGAATGTACTCAAATGGTTCACACACACCCCTTTAAATGTAAATAACACCCATTCAACGGAATAGAAAATTAAGTGTTTCAATATTAAGAGGGTCCCTTAAGGCAAACCTAATGAAATATTTCTATAAAAAAATCTACCGAAAATTTTCTATAAAAAGAAAATTCTACGAAATTTTTCTTTAAAAAGAAAATTCTACGAAATTTTTCTATAAAAAGAAAATTTATCCAAACATTTTCTTTAAAAAGAAAATTTATCGAAATTTTTTTCTGAAAATAAAATTTAGAAAAAAATTCAATATCGATACCCTCCTAATATTTTTAGTTAGAAACATACATACATACCTTTAAAGAATCCCTAGGGTGACATAATTTTCAATAAAGCATTAGTTAAGTAAGACAATTTAAACACACGTCAGATCCGTTCTTTTATATACATACATATGTATCTAAAGCGGTAGATTCATCTACATATATAGTTAGTTATTGAAGAATGAGAATTTCTTAAAAACGCCAAGTCCAAAATTAGAAAAATTCCACAAACATTCAAAACAAAAACCATTATTTTTTCCAATTTCTTCTAAAGCTGAGACTAAAAAATAAGATTAAGTTAGTTAGTTAGTTAGTTAGTTAGTTAGTTGGTTAGTTAGTTAGTTAGTTAGTTAGTTAGTTAGTTAGTTAGTTAGTTAGTTAGTTAGTTAGTTAGTTAGTTAGTTAGTAGTTAGTTAGTAGTTAGTTAGTTAGTTAGTTAGTTAGTTAGTTAGTAGTTAGTTAGTTAGTTAGTTAGTTAGTTAGTTAGTTAGTTAGTTAGTAGTTAGTGTTAGTTAGTTAGTTAGTAGTTAGTTAGTTAGTTAGTTAGTTAGTTAGTTAGTTAGTTAGTTAGTTAGTTAGTTAGTTAGTTAGTTAGTTAGTTAGTTAGTTAGTTAGTTAGTTAGTTAGTTAGTTAGTTAGTTAGTTAGTTAGTTAGTTAGTTAGTTAGTTAGTTAGTTAGTTAGTTAGTAGTTAGTAGTTAGTTAGTTAGTTAGTTAGTTAGTTAGTTAGTTAGTTAGTTAGTTAGTTAGTTAGTTAGTTAGTTAGTTAGTAGTTAGTTAGTTAGTTAGTTAGTTAGTTAGTTAGTTAGTTAGTTAGTTAGTTAGTTAGTTAGTTAGTTAGTTAGTTAGTTAGTTAGTTAGTTAGTTAGTTAGTTAGTTAGTTAGTTAGTTAGTTAGTTAGTTAGTTAGTTAGTTAGTTAGTTAGTTAGTTAGTTAGTTAGTTAGTTAGTTAGTTAGTTAGTTAGTTAGTAGTAGTTAGTTAGTTAGTTAGTTAGTTAGTAGTTAGTTAGTTAGTTAGTTAGTTAGTAGTTAGTTAGTTAGTTAGTTAGTTAGTTAGGTTAGTTAGTTAGTTAGTTAGTTAGTTAGTTATGTTAGTAGTTAGTTAGTTAGTTAGTTAGTTAGTTAGTTAGTTAGTTAGTTAGTTAGTTAGTTAGTTAGTTAGTTAGAGTAGTTAAGTTAGTTAGTTAGTTAGTTAGTTAGTTAGTGCTCCACAAACATTCAAAACAAAAAACCATTATTTTTTCCAATTTCTTCTAAAGCTGAGACTAAAATAGATTAAGTTAGTTAGTTAGTTAGTTAGTTAGTTAGTTAGTAGTTAGTTAGTAGTTAGTTAGTTAGTTAGTTAGTTAGTTAGGTTAGTTGTTAGTTAGTTAGTTAGTTAGTTAGTTCGTTAGTAGTTAGAGTTAGTTAGTAGTAGTTAGTTAGTTAGTTAGTTAGTTAGTTAGTTTAGTTAGTAGTTAGTTAGTTAGTAGTTAGTTAGTTAGTTAGTTAGTTAGTTAGTTAGTTAGTTAGTTAGTTAGTTAGTTAGTTAGTTAGTTAGTTAGTTAGTTAGTTAGTTAGTTAGTTAGTTAGTAGTTAGTTAGTTAGTTAGTTAGTTAGTAGTTAGTTAGTTAGTTAGTAGTTAGTTAGTTAGTTAGTTAGTTAGTTAGTTAGTAGTTAGTTAGTTAGTTAGTTAGTTAGTTAGTTAGTAGTTAGTTAGTTAGTTAGTAGTTAGTTAGTTAGTTAGTTAGTTAGTTAGTTAGTTAGTTAGTTAGTTAGTTAGTTAGTTAGTTAGTTAGTTAGTTAGTTAGTTAGTAGTTAGTTAGTTAGTTAGTTAGTTAGTTAGTTAGTTAGTTAGTTAGTTAGTTAGTTAGTTAGTTAGTTAGTTAGTTAGTTAGTTAGTTAGTTAGTTAGTTACTTAGTTAGTTAGTTAGTTTGTTAGTTTGAAAGGAGGATGTACATATAACATCAAACCCGAAAAAATGTACCTTCACCTTCAGGCTTACCAGTACCCCAGGTGGAAATCGAACCAGCGACCGGTCTTCCAGAACAGAACACTAACAACTAACCTACCGGAGGCCACACAACTCTCAGACAGATAGATCCGCTTGCTTTTTATTCCAGTGAGAGCTAACTTAAGCGTTACAGCAAGAGAGCACATGAGAGTACTTTGCCGATAACAGATTCAAAAGCTTTAACACGTAACATAACCATTTCTCCCATTCTAATACACATTACTGTTACTTTTGCTTATCACCTTGGATAAATTTTAAACACACTCTAATGACAAGCTTTTAAAAGTGTAAAATATGCTTTTGGCAGAACCATATATTGAACATATTCTCAAAACTCTCTAAATTTAACAACAAATAAGTTTGGGGCTTGTTACTTAAACTCTAATTGTGCTTAGAATATGTGGAGAATAATGATAAATCTGTAAATGACAAATGTCTATTAAAATAATTTAGATGATTGAAAAGGAAAAAGTAGAAACAGACAGAAAGTGTTAATATAATTAACAGTTTAAAAGAAAGATTATGTGTATATTAATACTGTGTTTTCATCTAAGAATACCTTTTACACTATCTCTAAAAAACAATCAATCTAGAAAAAATCAATTTATGCTCCATTTAAGAACTAATATTTATTTTAGTACAAATAGTTGATTAATGTCTAACCCATTTCAAATGATCAATAAACTTTAATCGAAACTTTATATGTACTTATTTATGTACATATGTAAACATTGTTATATTAACATTAAACTAAAATAGTTAAAGTTGTCATTTGTGTGGTCAAATTTAAATTGTTTTAAACAAGTTTGTAATTTACGACTGATTGATTGGTTTTTTATATTGTTTGTGGCATTTTCATTATGTGTCGGTTGGTATTTTCATGCCTAAATTAATCGAAATCATCTTAAGTTGTTATTTACAGCAGCACAAACAAAAAAAAAAAATGTTTAATATGAATTCCTTAGTTAATTGTGTTAACCACAAAATGAACGTTCAATTTACACTTGTGCAACAGGCGAACACATACATGCATACATATGTTCACGCAAGTAAACTTTTAAATACCCTGCAGTTAGTGTAACTCGCAGTAAAATTTGTATTTATCTATAGTTTCCTTAAAAATATTTACACTATGGACTTGACTGTAATCTGGACTATAGACTAACAATAGTTTGGACTATAGATTTACAATAGTCTGGACTATAGACTAACTATAGTCTTGCCTATAGACTAAATTTAGTCTGGACAATAGACTAACTATAGTCTGGACTATAGACTAACTATAGTCTGGACTATAGACTAACAATAGTTTGGACTATAGACTTACAATAGTCTGGACTATAGACTAACTATAGTCTGGATTATAGACTAACTATAGTCTGGACTATAGACTAGCTATAGTCTGGACTATAGACTAACTATAGTCTGGACTATAGACTAAGAATAGTTTGGACTACAGACTTACAATAGTCTGGACTATAGACTAACTATAGTTTGGCCTATAGACTAACTATAGTCTGGACTATAGACTAACTATAGTCTGGACTATAGACTAACTATAGTCTGGACTATAGACTAAGAATAGTTTGGACTACAGACTTACAATAGTCTGGACTATAGACTTACTATAGTCTGGACTATAGACTTACTATAGTCTGAACTATAGACTTACTATAGTCTGAACTATAGACTTACTATAGTCTGAACTATAGACTAACTATAGTCTGGACTATAGACTAACTATAGTCTGTAGTATAGACTAACTATAGTCTGTAGTATAGACAAACTATAGTCTGTAGTATAGACAAACTATAGTCTGTAGTATAGACAAACTGTAGTCTGGACTTTACACTTACTATAGTCTGAGCTATAGACTTACTATAGTCTGAACTATAGACTTACTATAGTCTGAACTATAGACTAACTATAGTCTGGACTATAGACTAACTATAGTCTGGACTATAGACTAACTATAGTCTGGACTATAGACTAACTATAGTCTGGACTATAGGCTTACTATAGTCTGGACTATAGACTAACTATAGTCTGGACTATAGACTAACTATAGTCTGGACTAAAGACTAACTATAGTCTGGACTAAAGACTAACTATAGTCTGGACTAAAGACTAACTATAGTCTTGACTATAGACTAACTATAGTCTGGACTATAGACTAACTATAGTCTGGACTATAGGCTTACTATAGTCTGGACTATAGACTAATTATGGCCTGCACTATAGACCAACTATAGTCTGGACAATACAATTACTATAGACTGGACTATAGACTAACTATAGTCTGGCCTATAGACTAAATTTAGTCTGGACTATAGACTAACTATAGTCTGGACTATAGACTAACTATAGTCTGGATTATAGACTAACTATAGTCTGGACTATAGACTGGCTATAGTCTGGATTATAGACTAGCTATATTCTGGGCTATAGACTAACTGTGATCCGGACTATAGACGAACCATAGTGCGGATTGTCTATAATCTGGACTTTAGACTGACTATAGTCTAGACCATATACAGACTATAGATTGACTATAGTCTGGACTATGGACTGACAATAGTCTGGTCTACCGACTGAATATAGTTTGGACTATAGACTGACAATAATCTGGACTATGGACTGAATTATATGCTCAATAACAGTCTGTACTATGGACTGACTATAGTCTGAACTATGGACTGACTATAGTTTGGAATATGGCAGACTATAATCTGGACTATAGAGTCCACCATAGTCGAAACTATAGACTCAACTATAGTTTGGACAGTAGACTTAACCATAGTATGGACTCTAGATTCGACTATAGTCTGTATTATAGATTCGACTATAGTCTGTTCTATGGACTCGACTATAGTAAGAACTATAGACTCGAATGTATTACGAACTATAGATTGTATGAACTCGGCTATGGTTTGCACTACAGATTTGTCTATACTCTGGACTATAGATTATATATGGGCTAGAATGTAGACTATTGAATTGTTTGTTGTTTCTTTTATAGCCTGTCTGGACTATAGACTCGACTATGTTCTTAATAATAGATTCTACTACAGTGTAAACTGTAGATTGGGCGTATCTATAGTCTGGACTCTAGAATCGAATATATTCTGAATTATGTGCTCGAGATTTATTACTTATTGGCTAGATAGTGGTTTGCTATTTATCAGAACTGCTGTCACATATACTTTACATATATAAGTTCATATTGTCACACATACATGCATGTATTACACTGTACAACAGTATTTTTCACACATGATTATGAGTATATATATTCATGTGTGTAGTCATCAGTACCGAAATGGGATATTAAAGGATTCAAATTTTCAAGGACATTTTTGTTCTTTCATTTTGATACAACACTCATCGGAAGAGTTATGGGATTCTCCTTTTTCTTTCGATACCCATATTGACTGACGAAGCTAAATTTTCAGAA
The DNA here is from genome assembly GCF_015586225.1 of Lucilia sericata. Taxonomy (NCBI): domain Eukaryota; kingdom Metazoa; phylum Arthropoda; class Insecta; order Diptera; family Calliphoridae; genus Lucilia; species Lucilia sericata. The sequence continues at coordinate 50,449 of NW_023995935.1, read as the reverse complement.
ACGATATAATTAAACTTGTTCTTCCTTTCAAACTTTGAAGTCCTTTTAAAGAAGGCACAATCAGAAAATGGAAAAATATAAAATGGAGGTATACATATGTTCATGTCTGCATAATTTTTTACCCTTCTGTTGTACCGTGTTACATGTATCGTTTGTTGTTTGTTTTTAAATTATTCTTTCTTCTCAACTGTCGTCATGTTAATGAGGTTTTTGGATATTTTGAGAGTTTTTACCACAATGTGGCAACATATTTGTATAAAAGAGTGAGAATGGTATGAGAATAAAAAAAATATATATTAATTAATATGTAATAGAATTAAAACGAATATATCAGAGAAATTATAAAATTTGACAATGAATATGTAAAATTTTAAATATTAAGTTTAAATTTTCTTTTTAATTGTGGCTTAAACGTATATAAGATTCGAAGATTATTTCACAAACATAGTTATTAAAGTTTTCTCTTTTAGCAAAAGTATAAAGTAGTCGCGGTTAAAAAGTTTTAAGTGTATTTTAACCAGCTTGTAGTTTTATATTTTTAAATGTGAGAAGAATCAACTTTTTATTACTCCTACTCCAGCAACTATGCTGGTTAAATTTTATTGACTAAATGAAATATATCTTTAGAACATAAGTAAATATGTATGTATGACTGTTTAGAGAAACATATATTTTATTTAGCTTTCGAAAACAAAATATGCTCATCCTTGCTTATTTCTTTCAAAACTCTCTAACACATACTCGTGGCATAATATACAAAATGTATTTTTGAAACTTTTCTATAAATCATTTTTCTCATACTCCAACTGAAGTAGTTTAAGCACACACACACATATACCACTCTTTCCAATATAGACATATTTTACGAAGAAAAAATCTCTTATTTACACTTCAACACTTTTTTTTCGACCACTGGCAGGCATTCACTGCGTAAAAAAAGAAAAATAGTTGTGTTGAAAAGTGATAATTTCTAGATTCTACCAAAAAGACTTTAAGTGTTTATAACACTGACCATATTTTCTTGGTCAAGTGTCTATAACACACATACACACACACACGCCTTGACACATAGATACTCAGAGCAATAGATATAAACATTCCCACAAGGGCATCTGTAAGTATAAGTACTTCATTTAGCGTGTTTGGCCGGCCGTTTACGTACTTAAGGATTGAATTATGATTTTTGTGCTGATACATACTCTACATTTAGCATTTTTGTAATATAAGTAAGATAAACGAGTTGTGTTATATATTCTAGACTATGGACCCGATAACAGTTTAGATTATATTCTCGGCTATAGTCTGGACTTTAGATACGATTAAAATGTGGACTGTTGCCCAAACTATAGTCTAGACTATAGACTAGACTATAGACTAGACTATAGACTAGACTATAGACTAGACTATAGACTAGACTATAGACTAGACTATAGACTAGACTATAGACTAGACTATAGACTAGACTATAGACTAGACTATAGACTAGACTATAGACTAGACTATAGACTAGACTATAGACTAGACTACAGACTAAGACTAGACTAGACTAGACTATAGACTAGACTATAGACTAGACTATAGACTAGACTATAGACTAGACTATAGACTAGACTATAGACTAGACTATAGACTAGACTATAGGCTAGACTATAGACTAGACTATAGACTAGACTATAGACTAGACTATAGACTAGACTATAGACTAGACTATAGACTAGACTATAGACCAGACTATAGACTAGACTATAGACTAGACTATAGACTAGACTATAGACTAGACTATAGACTAGACTATAGACTAGACTATAGACTAGACTATAGACTAGACTATAGACTAGACTATAGACTAGACTATAGACTAGACTATAGACCAGACTATAGACTAGACTATAGACTAGACTATAGACTAGACTATAGACTAGACTATAGACTAGACTATAGACTAGACTATAGACTAGACTAGACTATAGACTAGACTATAGACCAGACTATAGACTAGACTATAGACTAGACTATAGAATAGACTATAGACTAGACTATAGACTAGACTATAGACTAGACTATAGACTAGACTATAGACTAGACTATACTAGACTATAGACTAATATAGACTAGACTATAGACCTAGACTATAGACTAGACTATTAGACTAGACTATAGACTTAGACTATAGACTAGACTATAGACTAGACTATAGACTAGACTATAGACTAGACTATAGACTAGACTATAGACTAGACTATAGACTAGACTATAGACTAGACTATAGACTAGACTATAGACTAACTAGACTGACTAGACTAGACTATAGACTAGACTATAGACTAGACTATAGACTAGACTATAGACTAGACTCTAGACTAGACTATAGACTAGACTATAGACTAGACTATAGACTAGCTACTATAGACTAGACTAAGACTAGACTATAGACTAGACTATAGACTAGACTATAGACTAGACTATAGACTAGACTATAGACTAGACTATAGACTAGACTATAGACTAGACTATAAGAATAGACTATAGACTAGACCTATAGACTAGACTATAGACTAGGACTATAGACTAGACTATAGACTAACTATAGACATAGACTATCGACTAGACTATAGACTAGACTATAGACTAGACTATAGACTAGACTATAGACTAGACTATAGACTAGACTATAGACTAGACTATAGACTAGACTATAGACTAGACTATAGACTAGACTGTAGACTACACTATAGACTAGACTATAGACTAGACTATAGACTAAACTATAGACTAGACTATAGACTAGACTATAGACTAGACTATAGACTAGACTATAGACTAGACTATAGACTAGACTATAGACTAGACTATAGACTAGACTATAGACTAGACTATAGACTAGACTATAGACTAGACTATAGACTAGACTATAGACTAGACTATAGACTAGACTATAGACTAGACTATAGACTAGACTATAGACTAGACTATAGACTAGACTATAGACTAGATTTAGAATACACTTTAGTCTGGAATATAGAATAGACTATAGCCTAAACTACAGGGATTATAGCCTATATTATAATCTAGTCTATATGTCTTCACTAGATATTGTTATGACCCATATATAAACCATGATCACAGTCTGGATCATTGTCTGGCTCAAGTCTGGTTCATTGTCTAATTTATTTACTAAGTTCTGTACTATATATTGAACTATTCTTCGATGTGTTATGATCTTTAAACAATATGTAAAGTAACTCTATATAAGGTATTTCAAATTCTCCATTTCGGCATGTGAATCTTAAGCAATACATGACTTGTTATTTCCCTGCTGTATATGTTTTATTTCAAATGCCTTAATATTTTTCATAAGTTGTATTCTGTGTCTTGGAGAATTTTACGTTTCTTTATTTTTCTTATTATTTATTATTGCCATAAATTGCGGAAGTTATTTTCTAAACATTTATGTGTAGACAACAGTCCTGTGTAACTTTTATAGTTGGTGGGTTGTAAATTTTCGATTTATGTCCTATTTTCTTTGTTTGGTGCAAGTGTCTTTGATTTACAATAATTCTATGCGGCTTAGCCCTGAATACAGATTCAGCACATGGTTAAAATAAATATGCTAAAATTACACTGTTGGTGTAATAAAAAAATATGAAAACAAATAAATAATAGCCTTAAAAAAGTGTAAGGTTTTAAGAAAACTAGCAATTAAGCAGTTTTAAAAACACTTTAAGTGTGTTTTATTACATTTTGTTATGGTCATAATTGAAAAAGCTCTTTTTGCTATTATTTCCATTTCAATTCAAAAATCCTCATATTAATAAAACTGATATTATTTTTTCATTTCCAAAAATATTTTAGCATTTTTTGTTTACCTTTTTTTTCAAAATTATTTTACATACATAATCTTGGCATATTAAGTGTTTTTGCTTGTTTTATTTCATTTGCAATGAAAACCGTTTTTCATTATTAAATGTTTCATTGGAAATTTTCTATTAAAAAAAACAATATGTATTTTCGTATGATTTCAAATAATAATAATAAAATAACGAAAAGGCCATGTTTGTAAGTAAGGATGTATGTACGTGTGTATGTTGGCGTATTTATGTTTAACAGTTATTTTATAGTTGAATACATTTCGAATCCATACAATTGATGTTTCCTGATGGATTTGCTTTTCTCATTGGTTTTGTTTTATTCCCCCTTTTTTTTTTGTTCTTCTACTATCCAGTTTTTTTTGTTATTATTGTGGTTTTAAAGCCTGCAACAATTGTGTGGCTTATATTGGCTAAAATTGCTAATGATAAAATGGAACATATTACTATGGCTTGCTACTATGGTTGCTATGTAAAATATTTACTACTTACATATTACATACATATTTACAGTAGGGTGGCAAACGAAAATATATGTTAAAATTATTATAAGATACCGGATATATTCCCGTCTATAGATTGGACTATACATATATACTATAATGTGGACTGCATTTTAGACAGTATGCTCTGTAGGCTAGACTATAGACTCGACTATTGTCTGAGCTATAAACTCGATAATAGTCTGCAATATGAGTAGATTCAAGTTTGGATTATTGTCTAGACTATAGTCAGTATTATGTACTTGATTATCACCTGAACTTTAGATACGACTTTAATTTGGTCTGTAGACTGGTCCATAAACAACAAATTTATTATAGACTAGAAAACAGTCTATAGTCCAAACAGACTCGACTATAGTTTGGACTAAAGACTCGACTATAGTTTGGATTATAGACTCGACTATAGTCTGGACTATAGACTCGACTATAGTTTGGACTATAGACTCGACTATAGTTTGAATTATAGACTCGACTATAGTCTGGACTACAGACTCGACTATAGTCTGGACTATAGGACTGTAGATTCGACTATAGTCTTGACTATAGACTTGACTATAGTCTGGACTAAAGTCCGGACAGTAGACTCGACTATAGTCTGGGCTATAGACTCTACTAAAGTCTGGACTGTAGGATCTACTATAGTCTGGACTACATACTCGACTATAGTCTGGACTACAGACTCGACTATAGTCTGGAATATAGACTGGACTATAGAATCGACTAAAGTCAGGACTGTAGACTCGGCTATAGTCTGGACTATAGACTCCACTATAGTCTGGACTAAAGTCTGGACTGTAGACTCTACTATAGTCTGGACTAAAGTCTGGACTGTAGACTCTACTATAGTCTGGACTGTAGACTCGACTAAAATCTGGACTATAGACTCGACTAAAGTCTGGACTGTAGACTCGAATATAGTCTGAACTATGAATTAACTCGACTATAGTCTGGAAGATAGACTGGACTATAGTCTCAACTATATTCTGCACTAGGACTATTAACTCGCCTATAGTTTGGAATGTAAACTCGACTATAGTCTGGACTATAGAATCGGCTATGGTTTTGAATATAAACTCGACTATGGTTTGGACTGTAGGCTCGGGTATTGTTTGGACTATAGACTTCTACTATACTTAGGACTATTAACTCAACTATAGTCAAGGACTCAAGGATTATAGACTCGGTCGGCTACAGTCTGGACTCGACTGGACTATAGTATTGACTATATTTTCGATTGTCATTTTGAATATAAACTCTTAATATAGTGTAGACTATAGTATTAACTATAGACTCGACTCTATAGTCTGGACTATAGATTGTACTAGTTATGTAACATATAGTTATGTAAAAATTAGAAAAATTCTTTGCTGATTAAATATACCAAAATTTAGACCTCCAGTTTTTGGTTTAGTCTAATATTGACGGGAGTATATATAGTATATAGTGGTCAAAAAACTGATGATGCTGATGATACCAATGACCGCAACATCATTATTCACTTAACGCCAAAAATACAAAATGTAAGCACACTCACACACTAAATACTTATATACACCGACACATATACATACATATCAAATAAAAATCATTATTATACCAATACTTATGAACATTTTACTAACAAACACATATCCATAAAAAAGGGAACAAGCACCGGAGATTGGTGAGGCATGACCGACCTTGTGTTAACCTGTAAGAGCTTGTAATATAGATTTAATTTATAATATATTATATAGATTATTATCTGGTCAATAAAATTGGCATTAGTCTGGACAATATTCTGGACTATGAACTAGACTATAGACTGGAGAATAATATGGACATTAGTCTAGTTAATATACTATGCATGACTATAGTCTGGGCTGAGATTATTATAATCTGGACCATAGTATGGACAATGATCTGAATAATAATATGCGCAAAAGTCTGAGCAACAGTCTGAACTATAGTCTGGATTATTGTGTGGACTACTGTGAGGACTATTGGCACTAGTCTGGATAATAGTTAATCTGTGCAGTATTCTGGAGAATAGTCTGAACTAAAGCCTGAGCAATAGTATGGACTATAATCTGGATTATATTTTGGACTATAGTTTGGGATATAGACTGGAATTTAAGGTGGTTTGTTCATCACTTAATACATATAAAACCCGGTGCAGGGTATAAGTAACAAGGCAACAATGAGTAAGTGAAAATTATAAAAATTTAGCTGGAATAATGGTCAGAGTCATATTGCATTGGCAAATGTTGTTGCTGTAGATATATGTAGCTGCTGCCGCTATTGATGTGATGACGAGAACGATGATGATGGTGATGCTGACGTTACTAAACCTATAATGTATATGAAAACATGAGAAATATGAATAAAAATCCTTTTAGTGTTTTATGATTTTCATTCCCCTACAACAAACTTCTTATGCAGAGGAATTTATGATAAGAGTATATAGGTATTTATAGATAAATTTAGAATATATTTATTATTTTTGATAAATGTATTTTAAATGCAACTGAATCATATCATCAGACAGAAAATGCATATTTTAATGCATATTTTAAACATTTTGAATTTCAGAATTTTCAGAGGAGAATATAAAATTATTAAGAAACCCATTGAAAGTGTTTTCGGAAAAATTCTCCAAAATTTAGACCATCAAATTTCTAACAAAAGTAGAGTCCCTATTTTATTACCTTTAGCCCCATGGAATAGCACTTTACTTAAATTTTTTTTCATATTTCTTCATTTTAGCGTTTAAAACATGAACTGCGGTTGTATTTAAATGATTAAAAATTGCGCGAAGAAAAGCAAGCAAAATAGAAGACAGATGGGCAGCAAAAAAAAAAAAAAAATTTATTGAAAGGCTATTTTTGTATGATGCGGCACGCTTAGTTTCGCTGATACATTGCTGCGTGTGTTGTCAGTGCCTGACCAAATGAATCATGAATTTTCATTAATTCTCAGTTGAGGCGGAATATGGTGACCAAAACTGTTTGACGAAAGCTTTGTTAGTTGGACTTATTATAACCACAAAATCTTGAATGTTGTTTGTCCATAATAATAGTGATACTGATGAAGCTGTTGCTGCTGCTGATGACGATGTTGTTAATTGTGAAGGTTTGTTACTGATGATTCTGATTATAAATGCACCGACGCGTTTAAAGGTCTTGTATTTTCTCTGTCTGGTTGTGTTTCTTGTGCTTGCCTATATTTAAGCTAAAATGGTGAAATTAGGAACTATTAGAACCAAACCAAATTGTAATGTCTATCATTCATTCCTTTATGTGTATGACAAGGAAATAACTTTTTGTTAAAACAGAATAGTCGCGGGGACTTCTGTAACTCATGCTGATTGTATTTAGAGGGTAACATTTCTCTATGACAAGGAAGCAATACGTAAAATACATAAATTTGTTGTTAGTTAACTAACTAACTAACTAACTAACTAACTAACTACTAACTAACTAACTAACTAACTACTAACTAACTAACTAACTACTAACTAACTAACTAACTAACTAACTAACTACTAACTACTAACTAACTACTAACTAACTACTAACTAACTAACTAACTAACTAACTAA
>NW_023995935.1:0-37500 GCF_015586225.1 Lucilia sericata | reverse complement strand
TTCGAAAATTTGTCTTTTATATAGAAAATTTTTTCGAAAATTTGTCTTTTATATAGAAAATTTTTTCGAAAATTTGTCTTTTATATAGAAAATTTTTTCGAAAATTTGTCTTTTATATAGAAAATTTTTCGAAAATTTGTCTTTTATATAGAAAATTTTTCGAAAATTTGTCTTTTATATAGAAAATTTTTCGAAAATTCTTTCATATAGAAAAATTTTCAAAAATTCTTTATAAAGAAAAATTTTCAAAAATTTGTCTTTTATATAGAAAATTTTTCGAAAATTTGTCTTTTATATAGAAATTTTTTGGAAAATTTGTCTTTTATATAGAAATTTTTTCGAAAATTTTCTTTTATATAGACATTTTTTCGAAAATTTTCTTTTATATAGAAAATTTTTCGAAAATTTGTCTTTTATATAGAAAATTTTTCGAAAATTTGTCTTTTATATGGAACATTTTTCATTTTTATAAAAAAAAAAATTTCAAAAATTATCTTTTTATAAAAAATTTTCTAAAATTTTCTTTTTTTATAGAAATTTTTCGAAAATATCTTTTTTATAGGAAATTTTTTCGAAAATTTTTACAAAATTTCTCTTTTTTATAGAAAGTTTTTCTTTTCTCTTTTTTATAGAAAATGTTTCTGCTTTTTTATAGACATATTTTAAAATTTTTCTTTTTTATAGAATCTTTTCGAAAATTTCTCTTTTTATAGAAAATTTTCGAAAATTTCTCTTTTTTATAGAAAATTTTCGAAAATTTCTCTTTTTATAGAAAATTTTCGAAAATTTCTCTTTTTATAGAAAATTTTCGAAAATTTCTCTTTTTTTATAGAAAATTTTCGAAAATTTCTCTTTTTTATAGAAATTTTCGAAAATTTCTCTTTTTTATAGAAAATTTTCGAAAATTTCTCTTTTTTATAGAAAATTTTCGAAAATTTCTCTTTTTTATAGAAAATTTTCGAAAATTTCTCTTTTTTATAGAAAATTTTCGAAAATTTCTCTTTTTATAGAAAATTTTCGAAAATTTCTCTTTTTTATAGAAAATTTTCGAAAAATTATCTTTTTTTATAGAAAATTTTCGAAAAATTATCTTTTTTTATAGAAAATTTTCGAAAATTTCTCTTTTTTATAGAAAATTTTCGAAAATTTCTCTTTTTTATAGAAAATTTTCGAAAATTTCTCTTTTTTATAGAAAATTTTCGAAAATTTCTCTTTTTTATAGAAAATTTTCGAAAAATTATCTTTTTTTATAGAAAATTTTCGAAAATTTCTCTTTTTTATAGAAAATTTAAAAAAATTATGTTTTTATAAAAAATTTTTAAAAAATATGTTTTTATAAAAAATTTTCTAAATTTTTTCTTTTTTATAGAAAATATTCAAAAATTTATTTTTTGAAAGAAAATTTCTTTTTTATAGAAAGTTTTCAAAAATGTCTCTTTTTTTATAGAAAAATTTCGAAAATGTCTCTATACTATAGAAAATTTTCGAAAATGTCTCTTAATTATTATAGAAAATTTCGATTTTTTTTTTCTTTTTTATAGAAAATTTTAAAAAATTTCTCTTTTGAATAAAAGATTTTTAGAAAATTTCTCTTCTTATTTTTATAGAAAATTAAAAATAAAAATTTTTAAAGAAAATTTCAATTCTCTTAATTTTTTAAACTTCTTAATTTTTAACTCTAATTTAGTATTTAAATATGTTTTTTTATTCACTCTATATTTTATTTGTAAACCCATTTGTTGGTTTATAAATATATTTAGAAAAAAGAGGAACAAATTTTTAATGGAGATTTTTTATGGAGTTTTTATGTGGAAAGGATTTATTTTAATCTTTAACAAAAACGCTTTCATCTAAATATGTTGTTGAACGAATGAATGTTCTTTCTCTCTAGTAGTAGTTATGTTGGGAAAATAAATGCTATAAGGGCGATTGCAAACATTCAGACTTTTACAGTGCAAAAATTCTATTTATGTTTATATTTATTTGTAAAACGTACATTGAACTTTTTTATATAAAATCTATTAAAAACTAAAATCTCACACAAACATTTACATTTACAAGTAAGTAAATGTACTATAGTGCCAGAGAGCAAACTAGCAGTTTGTAAAATAGATTTGCATTCTGTGATAAATGCATACAAATGTTTAGGATTTACTACCACAAAACTATATCTAGATACAACTAATACACCTGTCGCTGCGGCTGCAGTGTAGTTTTGTAGGTGTATTTGAATTTGTTGAATTTAAATTTTTGGTTAGTTTTAATAAATAATAATAATATATTTTTAGGTCAACATAAATAAAACTATAAAAGGATTTCTTTCTGTTAGAATGGTGGTAATGAAGTATGGGTTAAATGGGTTTTATTTCGTAGTTGATGAAATGGAAATTTAATACAATTTTCTTATTTAGGAACTAAGTAGATTTTTTAACTACTTATGTTTTTATTATTTGCTGTAAAAGAGCTTTATTTATTAGTAATGAGTTTATTTAAAAGCTAAATTCGTATATTTTTTTATTTAATTTAATATCAGTTGTTTAATTCTTTTTAAAACCCACTGTTTTGTTGTATAAATCTGAAAAAATATAAAAACCCAACCACATTAATTTAAGTGTGAGTGCATATGTGTAAATGTATGAGAATGCCATAAATAGTTTTATCCATTTATACATATAGTTAAAGGGCATTTGATAGTAACAAACGAGGGCTAATTGAACAGAGAGTTATATTTTTGTAGTTTTTTTTTTTTTTAAATTTGTTAAGAGAGAAAAAAAGTTCCGTTCTAGTTCAGTTTTAGTTCAGTTCTAGTTCAGTTCTAGTTCAGTTCTAGTTCAGTTCTAGTTCAGTTCTAGTTCAGTTCTAGTTCAGTTCTAGTTCAGTTCTAGTTCAGTTCTAGTTCAGTTCTAGTTCAGTTCTAGTTCAGTTCTAGTTCAGTTCTAGTTCAGTTTCTAGTTCAGTTCTAGTTCAGTTCTAGTTCAGTTCTAGTTCAGTTCTAGTTCAGTTCTAGTTCATTCTAGTTCAGTTCTAGTTCAGTTCTAGTTCAGTTCTAGTTCAGTTCTAGTTCAGTTCTAGTTCAGTTCTAGTTCAGTTCTAGTTCAGTTCTAGTTCAGTTCTAGTTCAGTTCTAGTTCAGTTCTAGTTCAGTTCTAGTTCAGTTCTAGTTCAGTTCTAGTTCAGTTCTAGTTCAGTTCTAGTTCAGTTCTAGTTCAGTTCTAGTTCAGTTCTAGTTCAGTCTAGTTCAGTTCTAGTTCAGTTCTAGTTCAGTTCTAGTTCAGTTCTAGTTCAGTTCTAGTTCAGTTCTAGATCAGTTCTATTTCAGTTCTAGTTCAGTTCTAGTTCAGTTCTAGTTCAGTTCTAGTTCAGTTCTAGTTCAGTTCTAGTTCAGTTCTAGTTCAGTTCTAGTTCAGTTCTAGTTCAGTTCTAGTTCAGTTCTAGTTCAGTTCTAGTTCAGTTCTAGTTCAGTTCTAGTTCAGTTCTAGTTCAGTTCTAGTTCAGTTCTAGTTCAGTTCTAGTTCAGTTCTAGTTCAGTTCTAGTTCAGTTCTAGTTCAGTTTAGTTCTAGTTCAGTTCTAGTTCAGTTCTAGTTCAGTTCTAGTTCAGTTCTAGTTCAGTTCTAGTTCAGTTCTAGTTCAGTTCTAGTTCAGTTCTAGTTCAGTTCTAGTTCAGTTCTAGTTCAGTTCTAGTTCAGTTCTAGTTCAGTTCTAGTTCAGTTCTAGTTCAGTTCTAGTTCAGTTCTAGTTCAGTTCTAGTCAGTTCTAGTTCAGTTCTAGTTCAGTTCTAGTTCAGTTCTAGTTCAGTTCTAGTTCAGTTCTAGTTCAGTTCTAGTTCAGTTCTAGTTCAGTTGTAGTTCAGTCTAGTTCAGTTCTAGTTCAGTTCTAGTTCAGTTCTAGTTCAGTTCTAGTTCAGTTTCTAGTTCAGTTCTAGTTTCAGTTCTAGTTAGTTCTAGTTCAGTTCTAGTTCAGTTCTAGTTCAGTTCTAGTTCAGTTCTAGTTCAGTTCTAGTTTCAGTTCTAGTTCAGTTTTAGTTCAGTTCTAGTTCAGTTCTAGTTCAGTTCTAGTTCAGTCTAGTTCAGTTCTAGTTCAGTTCTAGTTCAGTTCTAGTTCAGTTCTAGTTCAGTTCTAGTTCAGTTCTAGTTCAGTTCTAGTTCAGTTCTAGTTCAGTTCTAGTTCAGTTCTAGTTCAGTTCTAGTTCAGTTCTAGTTCAGTTCTAGTTCAGTTCTAGTTCAGTTCTAGTTCAGTTCTAGTTCAGTTCTAGTTCAGTTCTAGTTCAGTTCTAGTTCAGTTCTAGTTCAGTTCTAGTTCAGTTCTAGTTCAGTTCTAGTTCAGTTCTAGTTCAGTTCTAGTTCAGTTCTAGTTCAGTTCTAGTTCAGTTCTAGTTCAGTTCTAGTTCAGTTCTAGTTCAGTTCTAGTTCAGTTCTAGTTCAGTTCTAGTTCAGTTCTAGTTCAGTTCTAGTTCAGTTCTAGTTCAGTTCTAGTTCAGTTCTAGTTCAGTTCTAGTTCAGTTCTAGTTCAGTTCTAGTTCAGTTCTAGTTCAGTTCTAGTTCAGTTCTAGTTCAGTTCTAGTTCAGTTCTAGTTCAGTTCTAGTTCAGTTCTAGTTCAGTTCTAGTTCAGTTCTAGTTCAGTTCTAGTTCAGTTCTAGTTCAGTTCTAGTTCTAGTTCAGTTCTAGTTCAGTTCTAGTTCAGTTTCTAGTTCAGTTCTAGTTCAGTTCTAGTTCAGTTCTAGTTCAGTTCTAGTTCAGTTCTAGTTCAGTTCTAGTTCAGTTCTAGTTCAGTTCTAGTTCAGTTCTAGTTCAGTTCTAGTTCAGTTCTAGTTCAGTTCTAGTTCAGTTCTAGTTCAGTTCTAGTTCAGTTCTAGTTCAGTTCTAGTTCAGTTCTAGTTCAGTTCTAGTTCAGTTCTAGTTCAGTTCTAGTTCAGTTCTAGTTCAGTTCTAGTTCAGTTCTAGTTCAGTTCTAGTTCAGTTCTAGTTCAGTTCTAGTTCAGTTCTAGTTCAGTTCTAGTTCAGTTCTAGTTCAGTTCTAGTTCAGTTCTAGTTCAGTTCTAGTTCAGTTCTAGTTCAGTTCTAGTTCAGTTCTAGTTCAGTTCTAGTTCAGTTCTAGTTCAGTTCTAGTTCAGTTCTAGTTCAGTTCTAGTTCAGTTCTAGTTCAGTTCTGGTTCAGTTCTAGTTCAGTTCTAGTTCAGTTCTAGTTCAGTTCTAGTTCAGTTCTAGTTCAGTTCTAGTTCAGTTCTAGTTCAGTTCTAGTTCAGTTCTAGTTCAGTTCTAGTTCAGTTCTAGTTCAGTTTTAGTTCAGTTTTAGTTCAGTTCTAGTTCAGTTCTAGTTTAGTTCTAGTTCAGTTTTAGTTCAGTTCTAGTTCAGTTCTAGTTCAGTTCTAGTTCAGTTCTAGTTCAGTTCTAGTTCAGTTCTAGTTCAGTTCTAGTTCAGTTTTAGTTCAGTTCTAGTTCAGTTCTAGTTCAGTTCTAGTTCAGTTCAGTTCTAGTTCAGTTCTAGTTCAGTTCTAGTTCAGTTCTAGTTCAGTTCTAGTTCAGTTCTAGTTCAGTTCTAGTTCAGTTCTAGTTCAGTTCTAGTTCAGTTCTAGTTCAGTTCTAGTTCAGTTCTAGTTCAGTTCTAGTTCAGTTCTAATTCAGTTCTAGTTCAGTTCTAGTTCAGTTCTAGTTCAGTTCTAGTTCAGTTCTAGTTCAGTTCTAGTTCAGTTCTAGTTCAGTTCTAGTTCAGTTCTAGTTCAGTTCTAGTTCAGTTCTAGTTCAGTTCTAGTTCAGTTCTAGTTCAGGTCACTTATTTTTGAAATCCTTGTTAATTCCCCCTCTTACGAAAGATATTTTATTTCTACATACACACAGTACCATAGAGTACTAGAAACTAGTTTTTTATATTTAGATATAAAACTAAATTCAACACCAAAACTATGACTGTAAGTACTAGTAGTAACAATAATAAATACAAATACTAAACAGTGAAATCTCGATTATAGCAAAATTTCAAATTAAAATAATTTTTACACTACAAAAAGAATTACAAAATCTGTCAAAAAAATTCGCCTTGAAAAGCAATTAAAATTCTTTCTTGGCAATCCCATTTCTAGTTACAATAATATTATCAAACTATCACTATTGATCTGTAGATTGTTGTGAGTATTAGCAGTAGTTTTAGCAGTTATTGCACTTGTCCACATATAAACACAAAGACACACACATTCACTCGCGAATTCCCGTTTATACTCGTAAATCTCCATACATATGAATGAATGTTTTTTTGGTCCCACTAATAGTTGGAGTTTGAATCTCATAACTAAAGGCGTTGACAATATTTCGTTGTGGCATGTTTTATTTAACAATTTTAACCGGAGGGAATGATGTTGATGGTGGTGGTAGCTGTTGCATATAGTAGCCTACCATGTGAGCAACTATGATTATTTGTATGAATTTATGTGCAGTTATTGCCTTTAGTCCATTTATTGTGCCGTTTTTGTTAAGTTTGGGTTTTTTTTTGGTATTTTTTTTTAATCAAAAAGAATCATGGGAAATGATTTTCACAAAAAGAATGTTTTATTTAAATGCGAATGTTTGTATGTTTTTCGTTTTTGTGTGGTATATTTTGTATAGTAAAGGGTCAGTGTGCCTTTTTTATTTTTTGTAATTATTTAAAGTTTTTTTTTTGTGTTTAAAGGAATTATAATAACTTTGGTTGAATGAATGTAATTTAATTTTTGAGGTTCTAAAGAAGTTTATTAGCTTTGAAAATTAGTTTAAATTTTTTTAAGTATGAAATAATTCATAATTAATATTCATCATACGCCACCAGATACTTTTTATACATTTTAATAAATATTCCATTTTAATGGTAGACATTATGGTATTTCCCAATATTTGTGCTTCTGTAGTTTGCGTAAAAATGCAAACCCTTTAATTCCCTTCTCTAGTTGTAAACTAAATCACTTCTCTTCCACATACAACTTTTTCTACACAATTCCATAATTATTAATTTCTATCAATTATTCGGTTGTCATGGCTTTAAATCATTTTCCTAATGAGTATTAACTTCTTTCCACACATACACACTTACAAAAACCCCAAAACAAAACTTAATATGGAAATAAGCGGTAATTTGCCAAATAAAAAAAGAAACAAATACACACAAATTCTGGGGCCCCAGAAAACAAAACGAAAAAAAAGTAGAGTTAGTAGTCGAATAATTGACTTAAGCTCATGATAAATGCACATAAAATCGTAGCTGAATTAAAACACAGCAAAAGTGTTTGATTTATTTTAAAGTATTGCTTTAATTATTGAGCTTAATAAACAGCAATTTTGCATGCAATTACTGATACAATTTTGCAACAGTTGTTGTGTTGTTGCAATTGTTATTGCAACTGCTTTCAACGTTTTCAATGTTAAATGAGAAATGAGGGAAAATCAAATAATTAGGGGCGATACTTAAAATTGTGCTAAATACCGATAATGGGGCACAAATGTTTAAAAACACATGGTCATGAATTGTTGTAGTATGAGAAAGAGAGAGATAGAGAGAGCTATATGCTAAGAAGAATTAAGAATTCATTAAACAAATTTACAAATACTTGAAACAAAACATACAGATTAGGGTGAGCAGAAAGTAAACAAATTTGTATTTCTTAGCAAAGTCTTATTTATTATTATTATAATTTAATTTTTTTTTTAATAAAATCGTCAAATTCTCTTTTCTATAGAATATTTAGGAAATTTTCCCTTTTTTTATGGAAAAATTTCTGTTTTTTACACATAATTTTTGAAACAAATTTTCCATCATTTCATTCCTTTTTTTTAATATTCAAACATTTATTCACTTTTAAAAAATATCTCTTCTATATAGAACATTTTCTAAAAATTCGCTTTTTCAAACCTAAAATTTTTATTTTGCAAAAAATTTCTTCTCTATATAAATTTTCGAAATAATCTCTCGCTAGAGAAAATTTTCGATATTAACTCTCTTTAGAAAAATGATCTTCTTTATTGACAATATTCAATATGTTATGTTATTTTTAAAATTTCACTTTTTATAGAAAATTTTCGATATTTTATCTCATTTTCTAGAACAATTTCGATATATTTTCATTTTTTTTTTACAGAAAATTTACAATGTTTTATCATTTGTTAAAAAAAAATTTCGAAAATTTATTTTTCTATAGAAAACTTTCGAAATGTTCTTTCTTTTTATAGATTTTTTTGATATTTTCCCTCTTTTTATAGAAAATTTTCGATATTTTCTCTTACTTATAGAAAATTTTTAAAATATTGTCTTTTTATAGAAATTTTTCGAATTCTCACTTTTTTACAGAAGACTTTCGAAATTTTCTCTTTATAGAAAAATCTGAAATGCTCTGTTTTGATAAAAAATTTTCTTTTTTTATAATTTGTTTTTCTTTTAATGAAATTTTTTTGAATTTTCTCTTAGTTCAGTTCTATTTCAGTTCTAGTTCTGTTCTAGTTCAGTTCTAGTTCAGTTCCAGTTCAGTTCTAGTTCAGTTCTAGTTCAGTTCTAGTTAAGTTCTAGTTCAGTTCTAGTTCAGTTCTAGTTCAGTTCTAGTTCAGTTCTAGTTCAGTTCTAGTTTAGTTCTAATTCAGTTCTAGTTCAGTTCTAGTTCTAGTTCAGTTCTAGTTCAGTTCTAGTTCAGTTCTAGTTCAGTTCTAGTTCAGTTCTAGTTCAGTTCTAGTTCAGTTCTAGTTCAGTTCTAATTCAGTTCTAGTTCAGTTCTAGTTCAGTTCTAGTTCAGTTCTAGTTCAGTTCTAGTTCAGTTCTAGTTCAGTTCTAGTTCAGTTCTAGTTCAGTTCTAGTTCAGTTCTAGTTCAGTTCTAGTTCAGTTCTAGTTCAGTTCTAGTTCAGTTCTAGTTCAGTTCTAGTTCAGTTCTAATTCAGTTCTAGTTCAGTTCTAGTTCAGTTCTAGTTCAGTTCTTGTTCAGTTCTAGTTCAGTTCTAGTTCAGTTCTAATTCAGTTCTAGTTCAGTTCTAGTTATAGTTCAGCTCTTTTTCAGTTTCTCTTAGTTCAGTTCTATTTCAGTTCTAGTTCTGTTCTAGTCAGTTCCAGTTCAGTTTTTCTAGTTCAGTTCTAGTTCAGTTCTAGTTCAGTTCTAGTTTCAGTTCTAGTTCAGTTCTAGTTCAGTTCTAGTTCAGTTCTAGTTCAGTTCTAGTTCAGTTCTAGTTCAGTTCTAGTTCAGTTCTAGTTCAGTTCTAGTCAGTTCTAGTTCAGTTCTAGTTCAGTTCTAGTTCAGTTCTAGTTTAGTTCTAGTTCAGTTCTAGTTCAGTTCAGTTCTAGTTCAGTTCTAGTTCAGTTCTAGTTCAGTTCTAGTTCAGTTCTAGTTCAGTTCTAGTTCAGTTCTAGTTCAGTTCTAGTTCAGTTCTAGTTCAGTTCTAGTTCAGTTCTAGTTCAGTTCTAGTTCAGTTCTAGTTCAGTTCTAGTTCAGTTCTAGTTCAGTTCTAGTTCAGTTCTAGTTCAGTTCTAGTTTAGTTCTAGTTCAGTTCTAGTTCAGTTCTAGTTCAGTTCTAGTTCAGTTCTAGTTCAGTTCAGTTCAGTTCAGTTCTAGTTCAGTTCTAGTTCAGTTCAGTTCTAGTTCAGCTCTAGTTTAGTTCTAGTTTAGTTTTTTTTTTGAGAATTTTTTCGAAAAGTTGTTTTTTTTTTTAAAGAAAAATTTCGAAAATTTTTCATTTATATAGGAAATTCTCGAATTTTTCTGTTTTTATTGAAAATTGTTTAAACTTTACCTTTTTAAGATTTTTTTAGAAAGTTCCTGTTTATAAAAAAATATGTAAATTTTCTCTTCTTTTCTATAATTTAATTTCCGTTATAAATAGAAAACTCTAAATAAACAAAATTGGTTAAATACATATTTCCTAGAATCTACACAAGCAATTCGAAGTTTGTTGAAGTTTTATATTGTTGCAATATGGTTTTGTTGTTGCTATTGCACTTGTTCTTGTAGTTGTGGAAACTACCAAATTGTGTATAGGCGTATGTGTGTGTGTGTTTATGAGCAGCTTTTGTCGATATATTGATAAATAGAAGTTTGTGACATGGTGTGCCTTAGGCTTTTATTTTAGTATAAACAAACAAATACACTTAAACATGCATCAGTACTCACACACACATACATAAATATATGTACTTGTATGGCGATTAACAAAAACTGCTATTACTTTCCTGACTGCAGGTAACACTCACATTCTCTCTTCCTCAATCCCATCCATATACCACAAGTACAAACATCAACAGTCAAGGAATAATTGTCGTCATATTCATGCATATAGTAACAACTGTTGTTGGTTCTGTGTGTGTTTGTTTGTGTACATTGATATTTACATACATACATATGCACTGAACTACTTATACGTTTGGATAAGTATGAGTTTGTATAGAAAACATTACAATACACTTCACACAAAAACATGGCACGCCAACATAATTACATGCAATTTGCACAAACGACTGCCAAACGCAAAAAGGCCTCCCTTAGGGGGCACAGACCAGCGAACTCACAAACAAAAATTAATCCAACAAAAAAAAGTAGAATTTAAGTAACCCCAAACAGGACTTTCTATGCCATCATCCTACAATAAAATTCAAAAAACAAACAACAACAAACCCTTTCATTCATTTATGTTCAACATTCATCTGGTATCCTGACTTATTTTTCTTTCCACTTTGATGATGTTGTGCATTTGTAAATAGAAGAAATACAACAATCGCACATATACATACAAACATAAATATATTATTGCTCTAGTTAAAGAAATAAGCCGTCTACACACTTAATATACGTTTAGTAGGGTGGCAGTAAAAATTTGAAAGTTAAATCGGAAATTCTGAAAAATTCTTCTTTTACTAAACATTAATTGCCATTTCTAGAGAAAGTCATCCTAATTTATATACAATTTTTAAATTCAAGGGTTTCAAAATCACTTAGACTGTTGTTATATGCTGTAACCTTTCTTACAATAAAAATTAATGATTAAAGTAGTCAAATCTCATTCCATAAACCGGCATGACTTAAAAGCTGACTAGGTTTTTAATTAAAGGAACCAATTATATAGTTAACGAAAAATTTCCACATACTGAATTTTATGATATGAGGAGAAATACAAGAAAATATTAATATTTTTACAAAGGAAAATGTTTTTGGGGTTTCAAATTGTAAATATTTAAATTCTTTCAAACATTTCTCTTCTTATAGGAGATTTTTGAAAGGTTTTTCTTGTTTTCAGACATTTCTCTTTTCGTAGTGAAAAATTTCTTCATAGAAATTTATCTTTTTATAGAAAATTTTCTATTATTTTTATTCCAATAGAAAATTTTAAATAATTTTCAAAATTAAATTTCTCTTATAAAGCATTTTCGAAAATGTATCTTTCAATAGAAAATTATTTTTACAGACAAATTAAAAAAAAATTATGTTTCTAAAGAAATTTATGAAATTTCTTCCTTCTATAGAAAATTGACGAAATTTTCTCATTCTCTAGAAAATTTTCGAAATTTACTCTTTTAATAGAAAAACTTCGAAATTCATTCTTCAACAAAAAATTTTTTGGAAATTTTCTCTTTTATGTATATAGAAAATTTTCGAAGTTTCTCTTTTATATAGAAAATTTTCGAAGTTTCTCTTTTATATAGAAAATTTTCAAAGTTTCTCTTTTATATGGAAAATTTTTGAAGTTTACTCTTTAAATGGAAAATTTTCAAAAATTTCTTGAAATTTCGATGTTTCTTTTTAATAGAAAATTTTCGTTTCTCTTTCAAAAGAAAATTTCCAAAAATTTCTCTTTTTTATAGAAAATGTTCGATTGTTTCTCTTTTCGAAATTTTCGAAAATTTCTCTTTCAATAGAAAATTTTCAAAAATTTCTCTTTTTTATAGAAAAATTTCAATAATTTCTCTTCTTAATAGAAAACTTTCAAAAATTTCTCTTTTTTATAGAAAATTATTTCTTTTTAATAGAAAATTTTCGAAAATTTATTCGAAATTTTTTCTTCTTTATAGAAAATTTTAGATTTTTCTTCTTTATAGAAATTTGTCGAAAATTTCTCTTTTTTATAGAAATTTTCGAAAATTTCTTTTCTTTATAAAAATTTTTCGAAAATTTCTCTTCTTTATAGAAATTTTTTGAAAATTTCTCATTTTTATAAAAATTTTTCTTCTATAGAGAAAATTTTCTGTTTTATATATCCGTGCTTTGTAGAAAATTTTCGAAAATTTCCCTTTTTTTAGAAATTTTTTTTTATAGAAAAATTTTTAAAATTTTTCTTTTTTATAGAAAATTTTCGAAAATTTTTCTTTTTTATAGAAATTTTTCGAAAATTTCTCTTCTTTATAGAAATTTTTCGAAAATTTTTCTTCTTTGAAGAAATTTTTCGAAAATTTCTCTTCTTTATAGAAATTTTTCGAAAATTTCTCATCTTTATAGAAATTTTTCGAAAATTTCTCATCTTTATAGAAATTTTTCGAAAATTTCTCATCTTTATAGAAATTTTTCGAAAATTTCTCTTCTTTATTGAAAATTTTCGAAAATTTATCTTTTTAATAGAATTTTTTTGAAAATTTCTCTTTTTTATAGAAATTTTTTGAAAATTTCACTTTTTTATAGAAATTTTTTGAAAATTTCTCTTTTTTATAGAAATTTTTTGAAAATTTCTCTTTTTGATAGTAAATTTTCGAGAATTTCTCTTTTTGACAGTAATTTCTCATTTTTATAGTAAATTTTCGATAATTTTTCTTCTTTATAGAAATTTTGTCAAAAATTTCACTTCTTTATAGAAATTTTTTTAAAATTTCTCTTCTTTAGAGAAAATTTCTGTTCTCTATAGAAAATTTCTCTTTTTTATAGAAAATTTTCGAGATATTTTCTTTTTTATAGTAAATTTTCGAAACTTTCTCTTCTTTATAGAAAACTTTCAAAAATTTCTCTTTTTTATAGAAAATTTT
Source organism: Lucilia sericata (assembly GCF_015586225.1). Lineage (NCBI taxonomy): Eukaryota > Metazoa > Arthropoda > Insecta > Diptera > Calliphoridae > Lucilia > Lucilia sericata. The sequence continues at coordinate 24,559 of NW_023995935.1, read as the reverse complement.
CGAAAATTTCTCTTCCTTATAGAAATTTTTCGAAAATTCTCTTTTTTATGAAAACTTTTCGAAAATTTCTCTTATTTATAGAAATTTTTCAAAACATTCTCTCCTTTATAGAAATTTTTCGAAACTTTCTCTTCTTTATAGAAAATTTCCTTTTTCTATAGAATTTTTAAAATTTTTCAACTTTGCTCATGTTAGTCTTTTTTAAATAGAAAATTCTCTTTATTCCCCAAAATTTCTCCTTTTTTTACATTTTCTTTTAACAGAAAATTTTAATTTTGATGAAAAAGTTTTAAAAATTGTTCGTTTCATAGAAAATTTGGAAAATATATTGCGAAATGTTATCATTTTTGAAAAATGTTCGAAAAGAAAAAAATTGCAACAACTTTAACTTATTTTAAAAATAAATAAACTAGTTTCTTTTATACTATATTTTTCAAGTGCAAAAAAAGTCTTTGGTTTATCTTTTGTTTACTATTTTAACCATTTCCTTTTTACTAATATTTTATTTGAGCTCAGAACAGTTAGTACTGAGTATTGTGCTTGAGGGTCGGTAATGTCAGTTTTATGACTACCAGCGGATGTGTTAGTTATATACATGTGTTGTTGTTTCTTTTTATTTGTGTTTTTTTTTTGTTTTTTTTCGTATGAAATATAAAATGTACCGCACACTGGGCACAGGAACATAAATAGGCTCATTGCATACATTTATGCATTCAACTGAAAAAAATAAAAGCAACAAATAATCAAACACACCGCATGTACTATGGCATTCAACAGAGTAAATACTAAAACAAAATAACTTTTACAATTCTCCTGCCAACCAACACAAATGTACACACATATGATGCGCCGCACAGTGGTATAGGAAAAAAAAAAGAGGGAAATAATTCGGTAACTTCTAAACGGTTAATCCGATTTTAATGAAATTTGGTATGCACAAAGAGGAGGTGTTGTCGAGTTTAGGTTTTGAATTTGGACCTTATAGGCCAACCAGGGGCCCGGCGGGGGGTCCTCAAATTAGGACACCTCGGCTATGTTAAATTTTTAAAACGATCCTATTTCTTCATTTGAGTTCCGATTTAAAAAAAATTTCGTATATAGAATCTCCTCATCGAGCACTATAAAAAATGTCGTCGTAGCAGTAAATTATCTCTTATAGTTTAGGAGATATTCGCATTTGAATATTAAAATTTTAAAATTTTTACCGTCCTTACTTTAGTTTTTTTGATAATAGCAGGTCCAAATATTTCCGATTTTCGCCATTTTTTTTTTATTTGCTTAACAACAAGTTTATATACCAAGCAGTGAAAGAATTATGTAAAAATCATGACTGAGTCCAAAGTTATAGGCATTTAAATTTAAAAAATTAAAAAAAGGCGATTTTTTGTCATTTTTTTGGGAAAAAAGTATCTTTTTCTTTTTAAGTTATCTAAAAAGTTTCTAAGAAGATGTATATAGAATTTATACTTTTTGGAAAGCTGACTTTACATAAAATACGATAAATGAAACAAAACCTAAAAATTTTTGATACCGAGGGGACCAGGTCCATCCAAAAAAACCCTATTTTTTATGGAAAATTAAATTTTGAGCAAAAATTTTCAAATCGCATAGTCGATATCAAATTATAGTGACCTGTTTTATATGACCCAATAAGTTCTTAATCATTTTGTAACGGGTTTCGATAACCCCGCCCCTGGTATGGATATAATAGGCAAAAAACCAAAAAATCCCATTTTTGGGATTTTTTAAAACTTTTTTGGGAATTCCGGGATTTCTAATAAGAAAATTCGAAATTTTTATTTAATTTTGGATTTTGAGTAAAAAAATCTACCTAACTGTAAAATTTCATCAAAAAATATTCATAAATAAAATTTTTATTGCAATTTGAAAAATTTGTATCTTCGCAAAAACTGAATAAAAAACATTTTTTAATTTTTTTTAAAAAAGTATTCCGCGAATTTTTTAATTTTCAAAAATTATATACAGTTTTGAAAAATAGACAAAATTACCTTTCCATTGATATATAACATGCCTACCTAATGTTTTTTAAGTGACAAATTAATTAGGGAAAACTCAACATCTTTTAGAAAATTTACCTAGCACTATTATTTTCATCCATATATGTAACAAATTTAAGAGTTAACCTTATGGATGAAAATAATAGTGCTAGGCAAATTTTCTAAAAGATGTTGAGTTTTCCCTAATTAATTTGTCACTTAAAAAACATTAGGTAGGCATGTTATATATCAATGGAAAGGTAATTTTGTCTATTTTTCAAAACTGTATATAATTTTTGAAAATTAAAAAATTCGCGGAATACTTTTTTTAAAAAAAATTAAAAAATGTGTTTTATTCAGTTTTTGCGAAGATACAAATTTTTCTAATTGCAATAAAAATTTTATTTATGAATATTTTTTGATGAAATTTTACAGTTAGGTAGATTTTTTTACTTAAAATCCAAAATTAAATCAAAATTTCGAATTTTCTTATTAGAAATCGCGGAATTCCCAAAAAAGTTTTAAAAAATCCCAAAAATGGGATTTTTTAGTTTTTTGCCTATTATATCCATACCAGGGGCGGGGTTATCGAAACCCGTTACAAAATGATTAAGAACATATTGGGTCATATAAAACAGGTCACTATAATTTGATATCGACTATGCGATTTGAGAATTTTTGCTCAAAATTTAATTTTCCATAAAAAATAGGGTTTTTTTGGATGGACCTGGTCCCCTCGGTATCAAAAATTTTTAGGTTTTGTTTCATTTATCGTACTTTATGTAAAGTCAGCTTTCCAAAAAGTATAAATTCTATATACATCTTCTTAGAAACTTTTTAGATAACTTAAAAAGAAAAAGATACTTTTTTCCCAAAAAAATGACAAAAAATCGCCTTTTTTTAATTTTTTAAATTAAAATGCCTATAACTTTGGACTCAGTCATGATTTTTACATAATTCTTTCACTGCTTGATATATAAACTTGTTGTTAAGCGAATAAAACAAAATGGCGAAAATCGGGAATATTTGGACCTGCTATTATCAAAAAAAACTAAAGTAAGGACGGTAAAAATTTTAAAATTTTAATTTTCAAATGCGAATATCTCCTAAACTATAAGAGATAATTTACTGCTATGACAACATTTTTTATAGTGCTCGATGAGGAGATTCTATATACGAAATTTTTTTTAAATCGGAACTCAAATGAAGAAATAGGATCGTTTTAAAAATTTAACATAGCCGAGGTGTCCTAATTTGATGACCCCCCGCCGGGCCCCTGGTTGGCCTATAAGGTCCAAATTCAAAACCTAAACTCGACAACACCTCCTCTTTGTGCACACCAAATTTCATTAAAATCGGATTAACCGTTTAGAAGTTACCGAATTATTTCCCTCTTTTTTTTTTCCTATACCACTGTGCGCCGGCAGTTATGGTGTGACTGACTGAAGAAGGCACGGTTTGTCTGGTTGAATTGAACAAAAGATGTAAAAGCGCAAAAGAAAAGCAGCAGCCTCAGTCAAACAGTAGGATTTTAGCAGTCCATTGGCATAGGTACATTTTATTATATCCTGCACTATACTAACTACTAAAGGAGGAGGGTATTATGCATTTGTGCGGAAATTTGTTTCAATAAGTAAAAACAAATGTACTTCGATTTAAGGATATTTATGTTAACTTTGTATCAGAGAGAGTTTTGAAAACTTTCAATCAAACTGAGAAGAGACAAAGAAGATGAGTTTTGAAAGATTTTTATAAAAAAAATTGCGAAGATTTTCTATATAAAGATAAATTTTGGAAAACAGAAATTTTCAAAAAATTTCTATGAAAAAGAGAAAATTTCCAAAATTTTCTATGAAAATGAGAAAGTTTCGAAAATTTTCTATAAAGAAGAGAAAATTTTGAAAATTTTCTATAAAGAAGAGAAAATTTTCTATAAAGAAGAGAAAATTTTGAAAATTTTCTATAAAGAAGAGAAAATTTTGAAAATTTTCTATAAAGAAGAGAAAATTTTGAAAATTTTCTATAAAGAAGAGAAAATTTTGAAAATTTTCTATAAAGAAGAGAAAATTTTGAAAATTTTCTATAAAGAAGAGAAAATTTTGAAAATTTTCTATAAAGAAGAGAAAATTTTGAAAATTTTCTATAAAGAAGAGAAAATTTCGAAAAAATTCTATAAAAAAAGAGAAATTTTCGAAAATTTAAAAAAAAGGAGAAATTTTCGAAAAATTCTACAAAGAAGAGAAATTTTCGAAAATGTTCATAAAAAAGAGAAATTTTCAAAAAAAAAATTCTATAAAAAAGAGAAATTTTGGAAAATTTTCTATAAAAAAAGAGAAATTTTCGAAAAATTTTTGTAAAGAAGAGAAATTTTCGAAAAATTTCTATAAAGAAGAGAAATTTTCGAAAAATTTCTATAAAGAAGAGAAATTTTCGAAAAATTTCTATAAAGAAGAGAAATTTTCGAAAAATTTCTATAAAGAAGAGAAAATTTCGAAAGTTTTCTATAAAGAAGAGAAAGTTTTGCAAATTTTCTATAAACAAGAGAAAATTTCGCAAATTTTCTATAAAAAAGAGAAAATTACGAACATTTTCTATAAAAAAGAGAAAATTTCGAAAATTTTCTATAAAGAACAGAAAATTTCGAAAATTTCTGTAAAAAAGAGAAAATTTCCTATAAAGCAGGGAAAATTTCGAAAATTTTTAATAAAAAACTGAAAATTTCGAAAATTTTCTACAAAAAAATAAAAATAAAAATTATAAAAAGAGTAAATTTGGAAAAGTTTTGTATAATAAAGAGAAAATTACGAAAATTTTCAATAAAAAAAGAAATTTTCGAAAATTTCCCTAAAAAAAATAAATTTAGAAAATTTTTGTATAAAAAAGATAATTTCGAAAATTTTCTTAAAAAAGAGACGATTTTGAAAATTTTCTTAAAAAAAGAGACAATTTCGAAATGTTTCTATAAAACAATCTTTCTATTAAAAGGATAAAATTTGGAAAAGTTTCTATTAAAAAGGTAAAATTTTGAAAATATTCTATAAAAAAGAGAAAATTTAAAAAAATTTCTATAAAAATTGAGAAATTTTTCATTTTTCAATAGAAAAATTTCGAATAATAGAAATGTCTGAAAATAATCCTAAAATAGAGAAATGTCCGAAAGTTTTCTATGAAAAATACATCTTTTAAAAACTTCTCCATAGAAAAGAGAAAATTTTCGAAAATTCTTCTTAAAGTAGAGAGAGCCTGAAAACTTTTATAAAAGAATGTCTATAAAATACAAATTTTCTAAACTTTTCTATAAAGAAGAGACATTTTCTGGTAAGCTATCATATAGTTTGGCTTAACAAACTATACATTCTTACTTGTAGTAGGGTACTTGCTTGTAAAAGTGTATATGAATGAGTTTGTTTATTTATTTGAGTGAATGAACGAATGTGTAGAGCTGCAGCAACAGTTGTTGCATTTTCTTTTAGTGTTAACAGTAGTGTATCATCAACAAAATTTTTTGTTAAAAAGGGAACTACTTTGGGTCTATGAATCCATATGAGTTGGGCCAATGCAATGGCTTCAATGCATAAAGAAAATTAATTTTGCAGTGTTTTTCTATGAGAGGAAAAATTTTGAATTGACTGTAAATTTAGTACAAGTCCATTAATTTGATTATTTATACAAATTTGTATATTTTTAATTATTATCATAACACTCTTTTTAAATTTAATATATTATTCAATGTTTTATTTTGTACATTTTACATACAATTTATTCATATTCCTATCTGTGTGACTCTACCCACACAAGCACTTATTCAAAGGCTCACTGCGGCAAGTTCCTTACATTGTATTTGTATATGTACACTGTATATAGTCTTTATTTATAAATTGAATATGAATTGTTCAATGAATGTTTCAATGTAAATTGTCATTTCATTTTTATCGGCATTTCTATACCTTTAGCCTGTAGTTGAAAAAATAAACTCAATATTGGGAAAAACTGTTTACAGTTGAAACTTTTCTTTCTTTTGTATATTCTGAGTAAAATTCGTGTAAATTGTATTAAAGGGAAATTTATAATTTCTTTGAAAATGTATCGGAAAAAGATTACACTGAATTATATAATAAAATAGGCTTCCATGTAAATATTTTCTTTACATTTTTATTTCGTTATAATTTACAAGGTGAAAATTATGCAGAAAAATAAAAATATAAACCAAAAATATTGCTAAGAATATTTAAATAATATTTATATTGACATAGCCTTTTATATAGAAGTACCTCTACAAAGCAACATTTAGTTAAAATTAACTTAAATTTTAATTGTGTTGTTTTGCTTTTTATTTAAATGAAATTGAAAAAATAAAATAAAATAGGTATGTTTTTTCTATCAAATTGTGGTCAGTATAATTGACAACGGAGCGTATGATGAATAAGTTAATATGAGAATATTAGTCATACGCCTAGGATAAATTTCGCTTTTAGCGAAGATTTCCAATAAAACATATAATTTATAGACAATTTTATTGGAAAATTTCTAAAATAATAGAACGAGTATTAAACAATTTTCAATAGAAAGTTTCTCAAATAATCAAATAAATCATTTAAACAATTTTCTATAGAAAATTTCTCAAATGGTCGAATGATCATTAAGACAATTTTCTATACAAAATTTCTCAAATGATCACATGATCATTAAGATAATTTTCTATAGAAAATTTCTCAAATGATCGCATGATCATTTAGACAATTTTCTGTAGAATATTTCTCAAATGATCGCACGATCATTAAGTCAATTTTCTATAGAAAATTTCTCAAATGATCGCATGATCAGTAAGACAATTTGGTATAGAAAATTTCTCAAATGATCGTATGATCATTAAGACAATTTTCATAGAAAATTTCTCAAATGATCGAACGATCATTTAGACAATTTTCTATAGAAAATTTCTCAAATGATCGAACGATCATTTAGACAATTTTCTATAGAAAATTTCTCAAATGATCGAACGATCATTTAGACAATTTTCTATAGAAAATTTCTCAAATGATCGAACGATCATTTAGACAATTTTCTATAGAAAATTTCTCAAATGATCGAACGATCATTTAGACAATTTTCTATAGAAAATTTCTCAAATGATTGAACGATCATTTAGACAATTTTCTATAGAAAATTTCTCAAATGATCGAACGATCATTTAGACAATTTTCTATAGAAAATTTCTCAAATGATCGAACGATCATTTAGACAATTTTCTATAGAAAATTTCTCAAATGATCGAACGATCATTTAGACAATTTTCTATAGAAAATTTCTCAAATGATCGAACGATCATTTAGACAATTTTCTATAGAAAATTTCTCAAATGATCGAACGATCATTTAGACAATTTTCTATAGAAAATTTCTCAAATGATCGAACGATCATTTAGACAATTTTCTATAGAAAATTTCTCAAATGATCGAACGATCATTTAGACAATTTTCTATAGAAAATTTCTCAAATGATCGAACGATCATTTAGACAATTTTCTATAGAAAATTTCTCAAATGATCGAACGATCATTTAGACAATTTTCTATAGAAAATTTCTCAAATGATCGAACGATCATTTAGACAATTTTCTATAGAAAATTTCTCAAATGATCGCATGATCATTAAGTAAATTTTCTATAGAAAATTTCTCAAATGATCGCATGATCATTAAGACAATTTTCTATAGAAAGTTTCTCAAATGATCGCATGATCATTTAGACAAATTTCTGTAGAAAGTTTCTTAAATGATCGAACGATCATTTAGACAATTTTCTTTAGAAAATTTCTCAAATGATCGAACGATCATTAAGACAAGTTTCTGTAGAAAATTTCCGAAATGATCGAACGATTATTAAGACAAGTTTCTATAAAAAATTATTCAAAAGATCACATGATCATTAAGACAATTAGCTACAGAAAATTTCTAAAATGATCGCATGTTCATTAAGACAATTTTCTATAGAAAATTTCTCAAATGATCAAACAATCATTAAGATATTTTTCTATAGAAAATTTCACGACTGATCGAACGATTTTAAGACAAATTTCTACAGAAAATTTCTCAAATCAATGAACGATCATTAGGACAATTTTCTATCGAAAATTTTCCAAATGATCAAACGATCATTAAGACAATTTTCTATAGAAAATTTTTTAAATGATCGAATGTTCAAATGTTCACTATAGAAAATGTTCTCAAGATTCTAATGATCGAACAATCATTAATTTCTCAAATGTTCGAACGATCATTAAGACAATTTTCTAAATTGATCGAACGATCAGTACGACAGCTTTCTATAGAAAATTTTCTCAAATTTTTATTTTTGTTTTTTTTTTTTTTTTTTTTTTTAATAACCATAATTTGCTTTTAGTAAATAATCTTCAATATTTTTTTTTATAGAAAATTTTCGTTAAATTTTTTTTTTATAAAAAATTTGATTATTAAATTTGTTGTGACAAAAATAAATAAAAGTTTCAGTTTAACTTTGTATTCTTTTAACTTCGATTGATTAAATTTCCAGCCAAAATAGTAATAAAGCTAAATTTTTAAACGATTTCACCTTAACATTTAAAGTTATACTCGTTATTTAAACAAAATTAAAGAAATAAAATAAATCCTAAATATATTATATATACGAATGTATGAAAAGAACTTTTGTATAATAAAATGGCTAATGAAATGAAAAAATAAAAAAAAATTCAACTGCTCGTAAATTCTGCAATTGAATTTAAACGAAAAATGTATGTCAAAGGGTAAATAAATACAAATTATAATTTAAGCAACATTTAAGAGAGAACATAAACGAAAATTCCTAGTATTTTTCCTTCACACGTGTGTGCAAAAATAGAAAAAAAACAAGGACTGGATTTAAGAGCATTAAAGCCTCTGGCAAGGGAATAAGCAAAAGAGAGCAGGAAATGTTAAAAGAGTTGAAAAAGAAAAATTTTTTAAATGAAAAGAAACAATGATGATTAGGTTTTGTTGTAGGAGTTTAACAATTGTTGCTGCTATATGAAACATACACAAGAGAGAGAGAGAGATAGAGGGAGAGTATATATTTCTGTCTCTGAGAGCAATATTTAGCTAATATTGTTGTGGGAGAACATAATGATGAAGTTAATAATGTTTATGCTAATGATGATTATTATGATTGTTGCTGCTGTTGCCTGGTCGTTGTCCTCATTTTTAGACATTTTGCTTATTTCTGTTTTTTTTATGCTCAGCTCCTGCCGTATTGAAGATATGTTGCTATTGCTGTTGCTCTATCTAGGTTCCCAGTTTCAATTTTTCACTCCTACAATTTCTACATTTCAGTTTTCATTTTGTTCCTTTTCACCATTTGGCTCCTAGTTGGTTTGAGATAATGGTTACAGGGAACCGTTTTGTTTTTATGTTGCAGGTTTTTTGTTTTATTTAATTTCATGTTTATTTTATATGTTGTTGTTCCTGCTGTTATTTGCTTTGAATTTCTCTTTACAGTTTTTTTTAATAAAAAAGCCTTCTTTCGTTTCTATGATTTTTCAAGAACCTCGTGTTTTGTGCTGTTTTTAGGAAAATGTTCTTTTTAGTTGCAGCTGTTATTTTCTTTCTTGTTTTTGTAACCAGAAGAGGAAGAAACAGAACATGAATAAGCACAAGAAGTAAAACTGTAACCATATTCCGGTTATTTACTTGTAGCAAATATCATCATTATCATCACTACCAAATAACAAAATTCAGATGTGAGGGACCAGTTATTACAAATGGACATTAATTGGTACTTTTCTGAGTGTGTGTGAAGTTAAATTCGAATTTAACTAGCAAAGACACAAACCAGATTTGTTAACAGTGCTCATTTTGCAGCTAACAGAGTGCTGTTAATCACTTAACAGAATATTGTAATTGAATTAGGAGAAGGAAAACTGACCATTTTGGAAGCAGGATGAAGGTTCCACACATCTAACTATATGGAAATGGTGGTCCAAAGGCTACTTAATGGAACTGTGTATGTAATATATCTGTATTTATAGTAAACCTACTTAAACATTCAACTTTGTTTACCAGTATTCTGGACAGGATTACTGGAACTGAGTGAAAGTTACACATGTCCCACTATATGGAAATGGTAGTCTAAGGGGTACCTAATGGAACTATATAGGTTGAATATCTGAAATAATCGTGGGACTCCCACAGAATGAATTTTGATTTTGTTTGAAAAATAGTAAATTTTTTTAAAATTTCTGGAGAGGATTAGTGGAACTGAGTGGAAGTTACATATATCCCACTATATGAAAAATTTAGTCTAAGGGGTACCTAATGGAACTATATAGGTTGAATATCTGAAATAATCGTGGGAATCCCACAGAATGAATTTTGATTTTGGTTGAAAAATAGTATATTTTTTGAAAATTTCTGGAGAGGATTAGTGGAACTGAGTGGAAGTTACATATATCCCACTATATGGAAATATTAGTATAAAGGGTACCTAATGGAACTATATAGGTTGAATATCTGAAATAATCGTGGGACTCCCACAGTATGAATTTTGATTTTGTTTGAAAAATAGTACATTTTTTGAAAATTTCTGGAGAGGATTAGTAGAACTGAGTGAAAGTTACATATATCCCACTATATGGAAATTTTAGTATAAAGGGTACCTAATGGAACCATAAAGGTTGAATATCTGAAATAATCGTGGGACTCCCACAGTATGAATTTTAATTTTGTTTGAAAAATAGTACATTTTTTGTAAATTTCTGGAGAGGATTAGTGGAACTGAGTGGAAGTTACATATATCCCACTATATGGAAATTTTAGTATGAAGGGTACCTAATGGAACTATATAGGTTGAATATCTGAAATAATCGTGGCACTCCCACAGTATGAATTTTGATTTTGTTTGAAAAATAGTACATTTTTTGAAAATTTCTGGAGAGGATTAGTAGAACTGAGTGAAAGTTACATATATCCCACTATATGGAAATTTTAGTATAAAGGGTACCTAATGGAACCATAAAGGTTGAATATCTGAAATAATCGTGGGACTCCCACAGTATGAATTTAGATTTTGTTTGAAAAATAGTACATTTTTTTAACAGTGCTCATTTTGCAGCTAACAGAGTGCTGTTAATCACTTAACAGAATATTGAAATTGAATTAGGAGAAGGAAAACTGACCATTTTGGAAGCAGGATGAAGGTTCCACACATCCAACTATATGGAAATGGTGGTCCAAAGGCTACTTAATGGAACTGTGTATGTAATATATCTGTATTTATAGTAAACCTACTTAAACATTCAACTTTGTTTACCAGTATTCTGGACAGGATTACTGGAACTGAGTGAAAGTTACACATGTCCCACTATATGGAAATGGTAGTCTAAGGGGTACCTAATGGAACTATATAGGTTGAATATCTGAAATAATCGTGGGACTCCCACAGAATGAATTTTGATTTTGTTTGAAAAATAGTACATTTTTTTAAAATTTCTGGAGAGGATTAGTGGAACTGAGTGGAAGTTACATATATCCCACTATATGAAAAATTTAGTCTAAGGGGTACCTAATGGAACTATATAGGTTGAATATCTGAAATAATCGTGGGACTTCCACAGAATGAATTTTGATTTTGTTTGAAAAATAGTATATTTTTTGAAAATTTCTGGAGAGGATTAGTGGAACTGAGTGGAAGTTACATATATCCTACTACATGGAAATATTAGTATAAAGGGTACCTAATGGAACTATATAGGTTGAATATCTGAAATAATCGTGGAACTCCCACAGTATGAATTTTGATTTTGTTTGAAAAATAGTACATTTTTTGAAAATTTCTGGAGAGGATTAGTGGAACTGAGTGGAAGTTACATATATCCCACTATATGAAAAATTTAGTCTAAGGGGTATCAAATGGAACTATATAGGTTGAATATCTGAAATAATTGTGGGACTTCCACAGAATGAATTTTGATTTTGTTTGAAAAATAGTACATTTTTTGAACATTTCTGGAGAGGATTAGTGGAACTGAGTGAAAGTTACATATATCCCACTATATGGAAATATTAGTATAAAGGGTACCTAATGGAACTATATAGGTTGAATATCTGAAATAATCGTGGGACTCCCACAGTATGAATTTTGATTTTGTTTGAAAAATAGTACATTTTTTGAAAATTTCTGGAGAGGATTAGTGGAACTGAGTGGAAGTTACATATATACCACTATATGAAAAATTTAGTCTAAGGGGTATCAAATGGAACTATATAGGTTGAATATCTGAAATAATTGTGGGACTTCCACAGAATGAATTTTGATTTTGTTTGAAAAATAGTACATTTTTTGAACATTTCTGGAGAGGATTAGTGGAACTGAGTGAAAGTTACATATATCCCACTATATGGAAATATTAGTATAAAGGGTACCTAATGGAACTATATAGGTTGAATATCTGAAATAATCGTGGGACTCCCACAGAATGAATTTTGATTTTGTTTGAAAAATAGTATATTTTTTGAAAATTTCTGGAGAGGATTAGTGGAACTGAGTGGAAGTTACATATATCCCACTATATGGAAATATTAGTATAAAGGGTACCTAATGGAACTATATAGGTTCAATATCTGAAATAATCGTGGGACTCCCACAGTATGAATTTTAATTTAGTTTGAGAAAGTACATTTTTTGGAAATTTCTGGAGAGGATTAGTGGAACTGAGTGGAAGTTACATATATCCCACTATATGAAAAATTTAGTCTAAGGGGTATCAAATGGAACTATATAGGTTGAATATCTGAAATAATTGTGGGACTTCCACAGTATGAATTTTAATTTTGTTTGAAAAATAGTACATTTTTTGAAAATTTCTGGAGAGGATTAGTGGAACTGAGTGGAAGTTAAATATATCCCACTATATGAAAAATTTAGTATAAAGGGTACCTAATAGAACTATATAGGTTGAATATCTGAAATAATCGTGGGACTCCCACAGTATGAATTTTAATTTTGTTTGAAAAATAGTACATTTTTTGTAAATTTCTGGAGAGGATTAGTGGAACTGAGTGAAAGTTACATATATCCCACTATATGAAAAATTTAGTCTAAGGGGTATCAAATGGAACTATATAGGTTGAATATCTGAAATAATTGTGGGACTTCCACAGTATGAATTTTAATTTTGTTTGAAAAATAGTACATTTTTTGAAAATTTCTGGAGAGGATTAGTGGAACTGAGTGGAAGTTACATATATCCCACTATATGGAAAATTTAGAATAAAGGGTACCTAATAGAACCATATAGGTTGAATATCTGAAATAATCGTGGCACTCCCACAGTATGAATTTTGATTTTGTTTGAAAAATAGTACATTTTTTGAAAATTTCTGGAGAGGATTAGTGGAACTGAGTGGAAGTTACATATATCCCACTATATGGAAAATCTAGTGTAAGGGGTACCTAATGGAACTACATAGGTTGAATATCTGATATAATCGTGGTACTCCCACAGTATAAATTTTGATTTTGTTTGAAAAATAGTACATTTTTTGAAAATTTCTGGAGAGGATTAGTGGAACTGAGTGGAAGTTACATATATCCCACTATATGAAAAATTTAGTCTAAGGGGTATCAAATGGAACTATATAGGTTGAATATCTGAAATAATTGTGGGACTTCCACAGAATGAATTTTGATTTTGTTTGAAAAATAGTACATTTTTTGAACATTTCTGGAGAGGATTAGTGGAACTGAGTGAAAGTTACATATATCCCACTATATGGAAATATTAGTATAAAGGGTACCTAATGGAACTATATAGGTTGAATATCTGAAATAATCGTGGGACTCCCACAGAATGAATTTTGATTTTGTTTGAAAAATAGTATATTTTTTGAAAATTTCTGGAGAGGATTAGTGGAACTGAGTGGAAGTTACATATATCCCACTATATGGAAATATTAGTATAAAGGGTACCTAATGGAACTATATAGGTTCAATATCTGAAATAATCGTGGGACTCCCACAGTATGAATTTTAATTTAGTTTGAGAAAGTACATTTTTTGGAAATTTCTGGAGAGGATTAGTGGAACTGAGTGGAAGTTACATATATCCCACTATATGAAAAATTTAGTCTAAGGGGTATCAAATGGAACTATATAGGTTGAATATCTGAAATAATTGTGGGACTTCCACAGTATGAATTTTAATTTTGTTTGAAAAATAGTACATTTTTTGAAAATTTCTGGAGAGGATTAGTGGAACTGAGTGGAAGTTACATATATCCCACTATATGGAAAATTTAGTATAAAGGGTACCTAATAGAACTATATAGGTTGAATATCTGAAATAATCGTGGCACTCCCACAGTATGAATTTTGATTTTGTTTGAAAAATAGTACATTTTTTGAAAATTTCTGGAGAGGATTAGTGGAACTGAGTGGAAGTTACATATATCCCACTATATGGAAAATTTAGTCTAAGGGGTACCTAATGGAACTATATAGGTTGAATATCTGAAATAATCGTGGGACTCCCACAGTATGAATTTTAATTTTGTTTGAAAAATAGTACATTTTTTGTAAATTTCTGGAGAGGATTAGTGGAACTGAGTGGAAGTTACATATATCCCACTATATGGAAAATCTAGTGTAAGGGGTACCTAATGGAACTATATAGGTTGAATATCTGAAATAATCGTGGCACTCCCACAGTATGAATTTTGATTTTGTTTGAAAAATAGTACATTTTTTGAAAATTTCTGGAGAGGATTAGTAGAACTGAGTGTAAGTTACATATATCCCACTATATGGAAATATTAGTATAAAGGGTACCTAATGGAACTATATAGGTTGAATATCTGAAATAATCGTGGGACTCCCACAGAATGAATTTTGATTTTGTTTGAAAAATAGTAAATTTTTTTTAAATTTCTGGAGAGGATTAGTGGAACTGAGTGGAAGTTACATATATCCCACTATATGAAAAATTTAGTCTAAGGGGTACCTAATGGAACTATATAGGTTAAATATCTGAAATAATCGTGGGAATCCCACAGAATGAATTTTGATTTTGTTTGAAAAATAGTATATTTTTTGAAAATTTCTGGACAGGATTAGTGGAACTGAGTGGAAGTTACATATATCCTACTACATGGAAATATTAGTATAAAGGGTACCTAATGGAACTATATAGGTTGAATATCTGAAATAATCGTGGGACTCCCACAGAATGAATTTTGATTTTGTTTGAAAAATAGTACATTTTTTTAAAATTTCTGGAGAGGATTAGTGGAACTGAGTGGAAGTTACATATATCCCACTATATGAAAAATTTAGTCTAAGGGGTACCTAATGGAACTATATAGGTTGAATATCTGAAATAATCGTGGGAATCCCACAGAATGAATTTTGATTTTGTTTGAAAAATAGTATATTTTTTGAAAATTTCTGGAGAGGATTAGTGGAACTGAGTGGAAGTTACATATATCCCACTATATGGAAATATTAGTATAAAGGGTACCTAATGGAACTATATAGGTTGAATATCTGAAATAATCGTGGGACTCCCACAGTATGAATTTTGATTTTGTTTGAAAAATAGTACATTTTTTGAAAATTTCTGGAGAGGATTAGTGGAACTGAGTGGAAGTTACATATATCCCACTATATGAAAAATTTAGTCTAAAGGCTACCTAATGGAACTATATAGGTTGAATATCTGAAATAATCGTGGGACTTCCACAGAATGAATTTTGATTTTGTTTGAAAAATAGTACATTTTTTGAACATTTCTGGAGAGGATTAGTAGAACTGAGTGAAAGTTACATATATTCAACTATATGGAAATATTAGTATAAAGGGTACCTAATGGAACTATATAGGTTGAATATCTGAAGTAATCGTGGGACTCCCACAGAATGAATTTTGATTTTGTTTGAAAAATAGTAAATTTTTTTAAAATTTCTGGAGAGGATTAGTGGAACTGAGTGGAAGTTACATATATCCCACTATATGAAAAATTTAGTCTAAGGGGTACCTAATGGAACTATATAGGTTGAATATCTGAAATAATCGTGGGAATCCCACAGAATGAATTTTGATTTTGTTTGAAAAATAGTATATTTTTTGAAAATTTCTGGAGAGGATTAGTGGAACTGAGTGGAAGTTACATATATCCCACTATATAAAAAATTTAGTCTAAGGGGTACCTAATGGAACTATATAGGTTGAATATCTGAAATAATCGTGGGAATCCCACAGAATGAATTTTGATTTTGTTTGAAAAATAGTATATTTTTTGAAAATTTCTGGAGAGGATTAGTGGAACTGAGTGGAAGTTACATATATCCCACTATATGGAAATATTAGTATAAAGGGTACCTAATGGAACTATATAGGTTGAATATCTGAAATAATCGTGGGACTCCCACAGTATGAATTTTGATTTTGTTTGAAAAATAGTACATTTTTTGAAAATTTCTGGAGAGGATTAGTGGAACTGAGTGGAAGTTACATATATCCCACTATATGAAAAATTTAGTCTAAAGGCTACCTAATGGAACTATATAGGTTGAATATCTGAAATAATCGTGGGACTTCCACAGAATGAATTTTGATTTTGTTTGAAAAATAGTACATTTTTTGAACATTTCTGGAGAGGATTAGTGGAACTGAGTGAAATTTACATATATCCCACTATATGGAAATATTAGTATAAAGGGTACCTAATGGAACTATATAGGTTCAATATCTGAAATAATCGTGGGACTCCCACAGTATGAATTTTAATTTTGTTTGAGAAAGTACATTTTTTGGAAATTTCTGGAGAGGATTAGTGGAACTGAGTGGAAGTTACATATATCCCACTATATGGAAAATTTAGTCTAAGGGGTACCTAATGGAACTATTTAGGTTAAATATCTGTAATAATCGTGGGACTCCCACAGTATGAATTTTGATTTTGTTTGAAAAATAGTACATTTTTTGAAAATTTCTGGAGAGGATTAGTGGAACTGAGTGGAAGTTACATATATCCCACTATATGAAAAATTTAGTATAAAGGGTACCTAATAGAACTATATAGGTTGAATATCTGAAATAATCGTGGGACTCCCACAGTATGAATTTTAATTTTGTTTGAAAAATAGTACATTTTTTGTAAATTTCTGGAGAGGATTAGTGGAACTGAGTGGAAGTTACATATATCCCACTATATGGAAATTTTAGTATGAAGGGTACCTAATGGAACTATATAGGTTGAATATCTGAAATAATCGTGGCACTCCCACAGTATGAATTTTAATTTTGTTTGAAAAATAGTACATTTTTTGAAAATTTCTGGAGAGGATTAGTAGAACTGAGTGAAAGTTACATATATTCAACTATATGGAAATATTAGTATAAAGGGTACCTAATGGAACTATATAGGTTCAATATCTGAAATAATCGTGGGACTCCCACAGTATGAATTTTAATTTTGTTTGAAAAATAGTACATTTTTTGAAAATTTCTGGAGAGGATTAGTGGAACTGAGTGGAAGTTACATATATCCCACTATATGGAAAATCTAGTGTAAGGGGTACCTAATGGAACTACATAGGTTGAATATCTGATATAATCGTGGTACTCCCACAGTATAAATTTTGATTTTGTTTGAAAAATAGTACATTTTTTGAAAATTTCTGGAGAGGATTAGTGGAACTAAGTGGAAGTTACATGTATGAAATTAGGTGCCCCTTAGACTAAAATTTCCATATAGTGGCATATCCACTAATCCTCTCCAGAAATGTTCAAATAAAATCAGAATTTATTCTGTGGGAGTCCCACGATTATTCCAGATATTCAACCTATATAGTTCCACCAAGTTCCTCTTATACTAAAATTTCCATATAGTGGGATATGTGTAACTTCCACTCAGTTCCACTAAACCTCTCCAGAAGATTTCAAAAAATTTATTATTTTTCAAATAAAATCAAAATTCATTCTGTGGGAGTCCTACGATTATTTCTGATATTCAACCTATATAGTTCCATTAGGTACCCCTTAGACTAAATTTTCCATATAGTGGGATATATGTAACTTCCACTCAGTTCCACTAATCCTCTCCAGAAATTTTCAAAAAATGTACTATTTTTCTAACAAAATCAAAATTCATTCTGTGGGAGTCCCACGATTATTTCAAATATTCAACCTATATAGTTTCATTAGGTACCCTTTGTACTAAAATTTCTATATAGTGGGATATATGTAACTTCCACTCAGTTCCACTAATCCTCTCCAGAAATTTTCAAAAAATATACTATTTTTCAAACAAAATCAAAATTCATTCTGTGGGAGTCCCACGATTATTTCAGATATTCAACCTATATGGTTTTATTAGGTACCCTTTAGACTAAATTTTCCATATAGTGGGATATATGTAACTTCCACTCAGTTCCACTAATCCTCTCCAGAAATTTTCAAAAAATGTACTATTTTTCAAACAAAATCAAAATTCATTCTGTGGGAGTCCTACGATTATTTCAGATATTCAACCTATATAGTTCCATTAGGTACCCTTTATACTAATATCTCCATATAGTGGGATATATGTAACTTCCACTCAGTTCCACTAATCCTCTCCAGAAGTTTTCAAAAAATGTACTTTCTCAAACTAAATTAAAATTCATACTGTGGGAGTCCCACGATTATTTCAGATATTCAACCTATATAGTTCCATTAGGTACCCCTTAGACTAAATTTTTCATATAGTGGGATATGTGTAACTTCCACTCAGTTCCACTAATCCTCTCCAGAAATTTCCAAAAAATATACTTTTTCAAACAAAATTAAAATTCATACTGTGGGAGTCCCACGATTATTTCAGATATTGAACCTATATAGTTCCATTAGGTACCCTTTATACTAATATCTCCATATAGTGGGATATATGTAACTTCCACTCAGTTCCACTAATCCTCTCCAGAAATTTTCAAAAAATGTACTATTTTTCAAACAAAATTAAAATTCATACTGTGGGAGTCCCACGATTATTTCAGATATTTAACCTATATAGTTCCATTAGGTACCCTTTATACTAATATTTCCATATAGTGGGATATATGTAACTTCCACTCAGTTCCACTAATCCTCTCCAGAAATTTTCAAAAAATGTACTATTTTTCAAACAAAATCAAAATTCATACTGTGGGAGTCCCACGATTATTTCAGATATTCAACCTATATAGTTCCATTAGGTACCCCTTAGACTAAATTTTCGATATAGTGGGATATATGTAACTTCCACTCAGTTCCACTAATCCTCTCCAGAAATTTTCAAAAAATGTACTATTTTTCAAACAAAATCAAAATTCATTCTGTGGGAGTCCTACGATTATTTCAGATATTCAACCTATATAGTTCCATTAGGTACCCCTTAGACTACCATTTCCATATAGTGGGACATGTGTAACTTTCACTCAGTTCCAGTAATCCTGTCCAGAATATTGGTAAACAAAGTTGAATGTTTAAGTAGGTTTACTATAAATACAGATATATTACATACACAGTTCCATTAAGTAGCCTTTGGACCACCATTTCCATATAGTTGGATGTGTGGAACCTTCATCCTGCTTCCAAAATGGTCAGTTTTCTTCTCCTAATTCAATTACAATATTCTGTTAAGTGATTAACAGCGCTCTGTTAGCTGCAAAATGAGCACTGTTAACAAATCTGGTTTGTGTCTTTGCTAGTTAAATTCGAATTTAACTTCACACACACCTTTTCTGATGTAATAAATGATTGAAAGAGAAATATTATAAAGACAATTTTCTATTTTCTTTAGAAAATTATTTTAATGATCGTTGGTTCATTTGAGAAAATGTTCATAGAAAAGTATTTTAATGATTGTTCGACCACGATCATTTTAAAAGTTTCTAAGTTAAATAGTCTCCATGATCGATCGATCATTTTAGAAAATTTTCTAAAGAAAATAGTCTCCATGATCGATCGATCATATTAGAAAATTTTCTAAAGAAAATAGACTCCATGATCGATCGATCATTTTAGAAAATTTTCTAAAGAAAATAGTCTCCATGATAGAACGATCATTTTAGAAAATTTTCTAAAGAAAATAGTCTCCATGATAGAACGATCATTTTAGAAAATTTTCTAAAGAAAATAGTCTCCATGATCGATCGATCATTTTAGAAAATTTTCTAAAGAAAATAGTCTCCATGATCGATCGATGATTTTAGAAAATTTTCTAAAGAAACTAGTCTCCATGATCGATCGATCATTTTAGAAAATTTTATAAAGAAAATAGTCTCTCTATAGAAAATGATCAATGATTTTCTTCAGAAAATGTAGACAATGGAGACTATTTTCTTTAGAAAATTTTCTAAAATGATCGATCGATCATGAAGACTATTTTCTTTAGAAAATTTTCTAAAATGATCGATCGATTATAAAGACAATTTTCTTTAGAAAATTTTCTAAAATGATCGATCGATCATGGGGACAATTTTCTTTAGAAAATTTCCTAAAATGATCGATCGATCATGAAGACAATTTTCTTTAGAAAATATTCTAAAATGGTCGATCGATCATTGAGACTATTTTCTTTAGAAAAATTTTGAAAATGATCGATCGATCATGAAGAATATTTTCTTTAGAAAAATTTCTGTCTTCATGATCGATCGATCATGGAGACTATTTTCTTTAGAAAATTTTCTGAAATGATCGATCGATCATGGTGACAATATTTCACAGAAAGTTTTCTAAAATGATCGATCATAAAGACAATTTTCTTTAGAAAATTTTATAAAATTATCGATCGATCATGAAGACAATTTTCTTTAGAACATTTACTGAAAAGAGCGATCATGGAGATAATTTTTTTAGAACATTTTCTCAATGCTATTTTCTTTAGAAAATTTTCTAAAATGATCGATCGATCATGGAGACTATTTTCTTTAGAAAATTTTCTAAAATGATCGATCGATCATGGAGACTATTTTCTTTAGAAATTTTTCTAAAATGATCGATCGATCATGGAGACTATTTTCTTTAGAAAATTTTCTAAAATGATCGATCGATCATGGAGACTATTTTCTTTAGAAAATTTTCTAAAATGATCGATCGATCATGGAGACTATTTTCTTTAGAAAATTTTCTAAAATGATCGATCGATCATGGAGACTATTTTCTTTAGAAAATTTTCTAAAATGATCGATCGATCATGGAGACTATTTTCTTTAGAAAATTTTCTAAAATGATCGATCGATCATGGAGACTATTTTCTTTAGAAAATTTTCTAAAATGATCGATCGATCATGGAGACTATTTTCTTTAGAAAATTTTCTAAAATGATCGATCGATCATGGAGACTATTTTCTTTAGAAAATTTTCTAAAATGATCGATCGATCATGGAGACTATTTTCTTTAGAAAATTTTCTAAAATGATCGATCGATCATGGAGACTATTTTCTTTAGAAAATTTTCTAAAATGATCGATCGATCATGGAGACAATATTTCATAGAAAGTTTTCTAAAATGATCGATCGATCGATCATGAAGAATATTTTCTTTAGAAAATTTTCTAAAATGATCGATCGATCATGGAGACTATTTTCTTTAGAAAATTTTCTGAAATGATCGAGCGATCATGGAGACTGTTTTCTTTAGAAAATTTTCTGAAATGATCGATCGATCATGGAGACAATATTTCATGGAAAATTTTCTAAAATGATCGATCGATCATGGAGACAATTTTCTTTAGAAAATTTTTTAAAATGATCGATCATGGCGACTTTTTCTTTAGAAAATTTTTTAAAATGATCGATCATGGCGACTTTTTCTTTAGAAATTTTTCTAAAATGATCGATCATGGCGACTTTTTCTTTAGAAATTTTTCTAAAATGATCGATCGATCATAGAGACTATTTTCTTTAGAAAATTTTCTAAAATGATCGTTCTATCATGGAGACTATTTTCTTTAGAAAATTTTCTAAAATGATCGATCGATCATGGAAACAATTTTCTTTAGAAAATTTTCTAAAAGGATCGATCTATGAGAAGTTTTTTCTCCATACATTTGTTTGGATTTTTTGAGAAAGGTGTTGAATTGATTTTTCCTGGTACTTTTTTCGCTTTCATTGGTACTTTTTGTAGTTAATGATTTTCTCATCCTTGTCATCAGTTCATTTCATTCGTGTACATTTTGTTTTTGGTCGTATGGGACAGAAACACTTCGTCTGTTTTATATTATTTCTGTTGTTGCTTAAACATTTGTTTTTGTGTATAAATGTTTGTCTGTAGATATGTATGTACATTATCATCTTCTTGCTCTGTGTCACAGACATTGTCGGTATATTTTTGTATTTGTGGTAGTTTGAGCAAATGTTGTTGCTGTATCATATTTGTTATTGTAGCAATAGTATCAGTAGAAGTTATAAATAGTGTTTTACAACAAAAAAAATTTCCAGTTGAGTTTATTGTGCTCTAAACCGAGTTTAGTTGTCAGTTTAACATAAACGACTGCAGTTCTATTAAAACGAAAAAACGCTCAAACTAATTTTTCGCCTTCAAAAAAAAGTAAATTTTGCGAAATATTTTTGCGCAATATTTAGAACATCTGTATTTAGCTTTTAACGTAATTTTCATGAGTTTCAACGTTAAAAACAAGAAGTAAAAGGAAATAAATATATTTTGAAAGAAAAAATAAAGGAACACAATTGTGTCATTTAACATTGCACAGTGGGTTGTTTATACTAAAGTGGTGTAAGTGTTGTATATTTTGTTTGTATGTAAAAGTGCGTGCGTTTGCTATATAAAAAGTGTAACTTTCAAAAAGTCCTTGTACATAGTTTGTCCTTATCGTTTACGTCGTGTTTCCTTCTGTCTTTTCCAGTTTCTTTTTCCACTTTGTTGCTGTAGATTTGTTGTCTACCTTGACATAGGTCGTGTTAATGTAATGAAAACAAATGTGTATGTGTAAATTAGAAACATTTATATTTTCGTATTTCGTGTGGGCTGATGCCATTTCTTTTCGTTTTTTTCCTCTTCTTTGGGTAAAATTCAAACATAATGTAAGTTTTGAAATTAATGTTTTCAAACGGCTTGAGTTTGTAAATTCAAATTCATGTTGGATTTTTTAGCTTCGGTTTTTATTGTTGTTGTTCGTAACTGTCTGTCTTTTATTTTTTGTAGGTCGCTATTTGTCGGTGTCTGTCTCGTAGCAAGTTGTGTTTAAGAGGTACTTGTGAACTGCATGAATTTTAATTAAATCTTAAAACATTTTTTTTTTGTTCACATAATAAAAAACAAGAAGTAAGCAAGAAAGAAAGAATATTAAATGAAAAGTTAAATAAATAAACAGTACATTTTATTACTGTAAAACAAAAATTTAAGTAGATTTTTATACAAAAAAAATATAATATTTCGAAGAGTTTACATTACAGATTTGACAGCTTAAACAATAAGGTAAGTAATTGAAATTATGATACTTTGTATATGTTTATGTATGACACCATTTCCAAAGTAAAAAAAAAACTAAAATAAATTATAATGTTTCCATTTGTAATAACATTTGCCCAACTTCTAAGACTTGTCAATACAAGTCACTTTATACCAATTGATATTGAACAAAAATTCTTTTTTTACTTGAAATATCTACAAAAAATCCCTTAGGGTGTTATATAATTCTACCTTAACCGACAATTATCTTTATACTTATTTTATTTTAATTGTAATAACAGACTTAAAGAAATCATAAAAGTATTTATTCAATTATTTTCTTTAGAAATTGCCGCATATAAAAGTATGAACAATATTAGAAGCCATTAGAATAATTAGTTTGGCTTCAAACTGTAGAACAACAACGACAATAACGGGGCAAATAAGAAAATAAGAAACCATAGTTATTTATTCATAAATTTTTTCAAAATTTCTTGACACAAAGTATAAAAACTTGTACATTGCCGGAGGAGGTTAAATATAGAATTTTTCTTATGGGCAGGGTAAAATAAATGTTTAATTTTAATTATGCAAAAGTTTTAAATTTAAAATGAGCTCACTTACGTTTAATAAAATATGGAAAATATGTGATTTTTTGAAATCATAAAAAAAATTAAAATATGACTATAGACTAGACTATAGACTAGACTGTAGACTAGACTAGAGACTAGACTAGAGACTAGACTATAGACTAGACTATAGACTAGACTAAAGACTAGACTATAGACTAGACTATAGAATAGACTAGAATAGACTATAGACTATACTATAGACTATAGACTAGACTAGACTATAGACTAGACTATAGACTAGACTATAGACTAGACTATAACTAGACTATAGACTAGACTATAGACTAGACTATAGACTAGACTATAGACTAGACTATAGACTAGACTATAGACTAGACTATAGACTAGACTATAGACTAGACTATAGACTACTATATACTAGACTATAGACTAGACTATAGACTAGACTATAGACTAGACTATAGACTAGACTATAGACTAGACTATAGACTAGACTATAGACTAGACTATAGACTAGACTATAGACTAGACT
>NW_023995934.1:0-72285 GCF_015586225.1 Lucilia sericata | reverse complement strand
GTTAACATCGGTCCATTATTTCACCTAGCCCCCATACAACTGAACCCCCGAATAGGGCTTTTAAAATTTTAATTAAACTACAGGTCGCAATTTTGGAGATAATTCAATGAAATTTGGTACATGATCTTTTATGGTACCGTAGACGAAGCCTATTGAAAATAGTTACCATCGGTCCATTATTTCACCTAGCCCCCATACAACTGAACCCTCGAATAGGGCTTTTAAAACATGTAATCAAACTACAGGTCGCAATTTTGGAGATAATTCAATGAAATTTGGCACAAATGGCACGACAAAAAGCTGCAATAACCAAGTTGTATACAAGACTTGATGACCCCCACGAATTCCATAATAATAGGTTCTCATATGGCCCTAGCCCCTATGAAAAGCCCCCTTCAAAATTTCACTTAAATGTATTCAACAATAAACGGCTAAAGTATGTATATCTAAGGCAAGGTACAATTCAACTTAAATGCTTTATTATGGCGACTAAATCACATTATATTTTTGTCAAAGGTGTAGGGTATTATATGGTCGGCCTCGCCCGAATATAATTTCTTACTTGTTTTAGTTTATTCTTATTCTACACAAAACAAAATACAACCCTGATCAGCTGCCGACGCGTCAAAAGTTGAAAGTTGCTGAACTTTTCGCGGCAGACGCGTTACTTGTTAAATGAAAATACACTATTTCAACTTTTTTGACAGAAGCCTATAACGCGTTGCCGCGTACAACGCATGTTGTGTACTTCAACCTTAAGTTGCAATTTTTCAAAATTAATTAACATTTTTATACCCACCATCAAAAAAGATGGGGGTATATTGATTTTGTCATTCCGTTTGTAACACATCGAAATATTGGTCATAAACCCACAAAAGTATATATATTCTGGGTCCTCATTAAATTCTAAGACGATCTAGCCATGTCTGTCCGTCGGTCTGTCTGTTGAAAGCACGATAGACTCCGAATGGAAAGAGCTAGAGGGTTGAAATTTCACATAAATATTTCTTATAGGTAAGGTTTGTTTGGTATTGAAAATGGGCAATATCGGTCCATGTTTTCGGATAGCCCCCATACAAGTGGCCCCTCGAAAAACAGTTTTAACAGCCATAACTTGTTTAAAAATACGAATATAGCGATATTTTGATCCTACCCCCCATATAAGGTCCCCTTCAGAAAATGACTTTAACGCTCATTGCTGGCTTAAAAATACTAGTATGTAGATGAAATTCGACATAAGTAAGTTCCATATGAGTCAAAATCTATCTAAAAAATTTTATGTTGATCGGTCCATGATTAACCCTACCCCCCATATAAGGTCCCCTTCAGAAAATGACTGCAACGCTCATTAATGGCTTGAAAATACGAGTGTAGCAATGAAATTCGACACAAATAAATTTAATACGAACCAAATTCTGTCTACTAAATTTTATGAGGATCGACCCATAATTGACCCTACCTCCCTATATAAGGTCCCCTTCAGAAAATTACTTTAACGCTTATAACTGGCCTAAAAATACGAGTATATAAATGAAATTTGACATAAGTTTCATTCGAGTCAAACGAGGTTTGATGGTGGGTATATAAGATTCGGCATAGCCGAATATAATACTCTTACTTGTTCAATATTGTTTCAACTTATTTCAAAGAGTGCGCTATAATTATGAAACGGTTTTTTATGGTTAGTTTTGTATAAAAAGCCCTATTACCGTTATTTTGCCGTCTTACGCCGAATTTTGATATTTATTACATAAAGTGGACTTCGTTCTTGAATTTGCCATCAATCATTTTTTCTAACTTAATTAATTGTAATAATATAAAAAGAATAAAAACCTAAAACAAGGTGCGCTATATTTTTGAGCAGTACTTTATGTTAGTTAAGTTAGATTTTGAGTATAATTTGTGTGGATCGTGAAATTTATTGTAAAGTGCAGCGTGAGGGTCTAATTTAGATATAGTGCGAAACCTTCACAGACGTTCTTCTCGTAAACCGGAAATCTAAAAAGTAAAGAAATAATTAATTTTTTTAAAGAAGATTTAATATATAAATATATTGTTACCTGTGGGGCACAAGAAACCCGTGTTGTTGAAAGAATGAATCCAGTTTCTGTAAGCGATGTAAGACGGGTTTTGGGGTCTGTAGGTTAAGGATGTAGTACGGAGAGACTGCGGACAAGGTTGGAAAGGGCGATTGGAGTTTAACATCCAACTCCCTATTCAATGTAAGTGTTCCCTGTTGAGAAAGTACACTTTACGTGTGTTGTTTTTTTTATTGTTTATCTTTTTGTACTGTTCAGGCCACGGTCCAAGTTAGTGTTAAGAATACACCCCAGAGAATGCCACCGCTGAGAGTAGTGAGGCCGGTGTGGATGAGGGACCAGATAGAGAACCGTAACATACATACATAAAATAATTGAAACACATTTAAAAAATATGTTTAATGTATTATACATAAATTAAAATTATATTATAATGCCTTCTTCATGATAATTAATGGTGTAATTGTAGAAAATTTACAAATAGATGTACACATATTTAAACATTGTAATATATGTATATGTTTTGTGTGGAGAAATTTTGGACATGAAGGATTTTCGTTATTTATGACATAAGTTGTATACGACATAAGTATACAACTTTTGTTGTTTTTGTAGAATTGACTTCACCTTATTATTCCATCGTGCATTTTACAATACAGCTATACTGGGGAGGTTCCCAGTAAACAATTTTTTCAGACATGTCTGATGTCAGAAATTTTCTGAAATAATTCTTATATTTTATCAGAATTTATAACGAATTTCTAAATTTCCTTTAGACATTTTACAGAATAATCGGCAAACTGTTTGTTAGACTTTTCTGCACATTTTCTGAAGTATTAAACGATTAACTTCAGACTTGTCTGCACATCGTCGAAAGGGAATTTCAATATTACGATAATTATGAGACTAATCTGCACATTTGCGGAGGACAATTTTTTTTATTTCTATTTTTCTTTTTAGACATAAAGGAGAATAGTCTGTACATTTTCTGAAGTAAAATATAAAACGGCTTAAGAATTATATCCGATAAATCTGCACATAATCTGAAGAGATTTGTTTTTGTAACTTCTTCAGACAATTAAACGAATAATATAAATTTCCTTTATATATTTAACAGAATAGTCTGCAGATTTTCTGATATTTTTTACTTGGTCATTTTGTTCCCATTTTCAGTACTTTTGTAAGAAAACTTTGAGACAACTCTGCACATTATCAGAAGGAAATTTTGTTTTTTTTTTTTAATAAAAATCATGCACAAACCTGTTTCTATTTTGAAATTC
The DNA here is from genome assembly GCF_015586225.1 of Lucilia sericata. Taxonomy (NCBI): domain Eukaryota; kingdom Metazoa; phylum Arthropoda; class Insecta; order Diptera; family Calliphoridae; genus Lucilia; species Lucilia sericata. The sequence continues at coordinate 68,966 of NW_023995934.1, read as the reverse complement.
GTCAACTGTACTTTAAAAGGGAATTTAATTTTTATTTTCTTTTATTTTCTTAGTTGGTCTTTGGAAAGCAAGTAAACAACATCTGCATATGAGATGATTATTGTTTAAATTTCTTTAAACTTTGTTAATACACAAAAAATAGCAAAAAATGACATCATTTTTTTATGGTTAAATTTTATAATTTTAAATAGATGTATGTATATAATGAACTCTATTTTCGTATATAATATGTAAGTAGTATGGTTTAATTTTATTAATTTAAAAAATATTCTATAAGTTTCTATTATTTATTTATGTACCCTTAAGAAGTCATGAATAATGGAAGCTTATAAATTATTATTAAAATTAATAAAATTAAACCATAATAAATTATATATATGAAAATAGTTTTCATCAGACATTGATCAGAATAGTCAGGCCATTTTCTTATACTTGATCAGACTTTTGTACGAAATGTCGGACATTTTATCAGACATTTATCCGACATCTATCAGACTTTCTTATACTTGATCAGATTTTTGAACGAACTGTCGGACATTTTGTCAGACATTTATCCGACATCTATCAGACTTTCTTATATTTGATCACACTTTCATACGAAATGTCGAAACAATGTTAGATATGGTATCAGACATTTGTCCGACTTCAATCAGATTTGTCGAAAATTCCATCAGAATTTCCCCAGGAATTTACATCAGATTTCGTACCTAATTCTGACCGAAAATTCTGCACATTTTTCCGAATTTCCTCAGACAAAGAGTTCCGAATTCCGAGCAACCTTTCATACGATTTTCGCAACGAATTCTGACGGAATTCGGATACGAAATCGGCAACTTGTGCAGACTATCGGTACGAATTCGGCAAAAATTGTTTAGTGGGTTGCTATATATCAGCAAAACGCAACGAGCTCTCAAATGTGCTCTCTTGCTTTTGTTTTCACACGTACATAAGCTCACACATTGTACAAAAACAAACAAAACCAGTCAGTCTCGCATGAGCATTCATGTATTATTTTTTTTGTTTTTGCTGCACTAAAATAAATGATTATTAAAATTCATATAATATAACAATAATTTATTTTTAGTGATTTTTGTTTCCCTTTAAAATTTAAAATTAATTATTTGTTATTTTAAATAAAACTATTTTTTATAGAAAAATATTTTTGTTTCTAATTTTTTCAATTTATTTAAGAAAATTTGATAAATGTTTGTTGAACGGAGAAACAAACACGTTTAAAACTATTTTTTTTTAAGTTCTGCATTTATTATTCATAAATATTTCGTTCAGTACATAGAGTGCCAGAGAGAAAAATCACAACTAACACACATGCAGAATTAACAACTGCAGTAGTGTTAGTTTATCTTCCCCAGTAAACAATTTTTTCAGACATGTTTGATGTCAGAAATTTTCTGAAATAATTCTTATACTTAATCAGAATTTTTAACGAATTTCTAAATTTTACAGAATAATCGGCAAACTGTTTGTTAGACTTTTCTGCACATTTTCTGAAGTATTAAACGATTAACATCAGACTTGTCTGCACATTGTCGAAAGGGAATTTCAGTGTTACGACAATTATGAGACTAATCTGCACATTGGCGGAGGACAATTTGTTTTTTTAATCCTATATTATGTTTTAGACATAAAGGAGAATAGTCTGTACATCTTCCGAAGTAAGATATAAAATGGCTTAAGAATTATATCCGATAAATCTGCACATAATCTGAAGAGAATTGTTTTTGTAACTTCGTCAGACAATTAAGCGAATAATATAAATTTCCTTTAGATATTTAACAGAATAATCTGCACATTTTCTGATATTTTTTCTCGGTCATTTTGTTTCCATTTTCAGTACTTTAGTAAGAAAACTTTGCGACAACTCTGCACATTATCTAAAGGAAATCTTGTTTTTTTTTAATAAAAATCATGCACAAACCTGTTTATATTTTGAAATGCGTCAACTGTACTTTAAAAGGGAATTTAATTTTGTTTTTTTTTTATTTTCTCAGTTGGTCTTTGGAAATCATGTAAACAACATCTGCATATGTGATGATTATTGTTTAAGTTTCTTTAAACTTTTTTAATACACAAAAACTAGCAAAAAATTACATCATATTTTATTTTATAATTTTAAATATATGTATTTAATGAACTCTTTTTTCGTATATAATATGTAAGTAGTATGGTTTAATTTTATTAATAATCTATAAGTTTCTATTATTTATTTATGTACCCTTAAGTCATGAATAATGGAAGCCAATAAAATGAAACCATAATAAATTATATATATGAAAATAGTTTTCATCAGACGTTGATCAGAATAGTCAGACCATTTTCTTATACTTGATCGGTCTTGATTGGACATTATCTAAAGGAAATCTTTTTTTTTTTTTTTAATAAAAAATCATGCATAAACCTGTTTATATTTTGAAATGCGTCAACTGTACTTTAAAAGGGAATTTAATTTTGTTTTTTTTTATTTTCTCAGTTGGTCTTTGGAAATCATGTAAACAACATCTGCATATGTGATGATTATTGTTTAAGTTTCTTTAAACTTTTTTAATACACAAAAAAGTGCAGCGTGAGGGTCTAATTTAGATATAGTGCGAAACCTTCGCAGACGTTCTTCTCGTAAACCGGAAATCTAGAAGTAAAGAAATAATTAATTTTTTTAAAGAAGATTTAATATATAAATATATTGTTACCTGTGGGGCACAAGAAACCCGTGTTGTTGAAAGAATGAATCCAGTTTCTGTAAGCGATGTAAGACGGGTTTTGGGGTCTGTAGGTTAAGGATGTAGTACGGAGAGACTGCGGACAAGGTTGGAAAGGGCGATTGGAGTTTAACATCCAACTCCCTATTCAATGTAAGTGTTCCCTGTTGAGAAAGTACACTTTACGTGTGTTGTTTTTTTATTGTTCATCTTTTTGTACTGTTCAGGCCACGGTCCAAGTTAGTGTTAAGAATACACCCCAGAGAATGCCACCGCTGAGAGTAGTAAGGCCGGTGTGGATGAGGGACCAGATAGAGAACCGTAACATACATACATAAAATAATTGAAACACATTTAAAAAATATGTTTAATGTATTATACATAAATTAAAATTATATTATAATGCCTTCTTCATGATAATTAATGGTGTAATTGTAGAAAATTTACAAATAGATGTACACATATTTAAACATTGTAATATATGTATATGTTTTGTGTGGAGAAATTTTGGACATGAAGGATTTTCGTTATTTATGACATAAGTTGTATACGACATAAGTATACAACTTTTGTTGTTTTTGTAGAATTGACTTCACCTTATTATTCCATCGTGCATTTTACAATACAGCTATACTGGGGAGGTTGCTATATATCAGCAAAACGCAACGAGCTCTCAAATGTGCTCTCTTGCTTTTGTTTTCACACGTACATAAGCTCACACATTGTACAAAAACAAACAAAACCAGTCAGTCTCGCATGAGCATTCATGTATTATTCTTTTTGTTTTTGCTGCACTAAAATAAATGATTATTAAAATTCATATATTTTAACAATAATTTATTTTTAGTGATTTTTGTTTCCCTTTAAAATTTAAAATTAATTATTTATTATTTTAAATAAAACTATTTTTTTTAGAAAAATATTTTTGTTTCTAATTTTTTCAATTTATTTAAGAAAATTTGATAAATGTTTGTTGAACGGAGAAACAAACACGTTTAAAACTATTTTTTTTAAGTTCTGCATTTATTATTTATTAATATTCCGTTCAGTACATAGAGTGCCAGAGAGAAAAATCACAACTAACACACATGCAGAATTAACAACTGCAGTAGTGTTAGTTTATCTTCCCCAGTAAACAATTTTTTCAGACATGTTTGGTGTCAGAAATTTTCTGAAATAATTCTTATACTTAATCAGAATTTTTAACGAATTTCTAAATTTTACAGAATAATCGGCAAACTGTTTGTTAGACTTTTCTGCACATTTTCTGAAGTATTAAACGATTAACATCAGACTTGTCTGCACATTGTCGGAAGGGAATTTCAGTGTTACGACAATTATGAGACTAATCTGCACATTGGCGGAGGACAATTTGTTTTTTTTAATCCTATATTATGTTTTAGACATAAAGGAGAATAGTCTGTACATTTTCTGAAGTAAGATATAAAATTGCTTAAGAATTATATCCGATAAATCTGCACATAATCTGAAGAGAATTGTTTTTGTAACTTCGTCAGACAATTAAGCGAATAATATAAATTTCCTTTAGATATTTAACAGAATAATCTGCACATTTTCTGATATTTTTTCACGGTCATTTTGTTCCCATTTTCAGTACTTTAGTAAGAAAACTTTGCGACAACTCTGCACATTATCTAAAGGAAATCTTGTTTTTTTAATAAAAATCATGCACAAACCTGTTTATATTTTGAAATGCGTCAACTGTACTTTAAAAGGGAATTTAATTTTGTTTTTTTTTATTTTCTCAGTTGGTCTTTGGAAATCATGTAAACAACATCTGCATATGTGATGATTATTGTTTAAGTTTCTTTAAACTTTTTTAATACACAAAAATTAGCAAAAAATTACATCATATTTTATTTTATAATTTTAAATATATGTATATATGTACGTATATAATATGTAAGTAGTATGGTTTAATTTTATTAATTTAAAAATAATCTATAAGTTTCTGTTATTTATTTATGTACCCTTAAGTCATGAATAATGGAAGCCAATAAAATGAAACCATAATAAATTATATATATGAAAATAGTTTTCATCAGACGTTGATCAGAATAGTCAGACCGTTTTCTTATATTTGATCGGACTTTTGTACGAACTGTCAGACATTTTATCAGACATTTATCCGACATCTATCAGACTATCTTATATTTGATCAGACTTTCGTACGAAATGTCGAAAAATGTCAATGAATTTACATCAGATTTCGTACCGAATTCTGACCGACAACTCTGCACATTTTTCCGAATTTCCTCAGGCAAAGAGTTACGAATTCCGAGCAACCTTTCATACGATTTTCGTAACGAATTCTGAGGGAATTCGGATACGAAATCGGCAACTTGTGCAGACTATCGGTACGAATTCGGCAAAAATTGTTTAGTGGGTCGCTGCTCTAAAGAATAATGATAGATAAGATAGTCGGTAAATAATCCAAAGTTCCTATACTAATTAATAGTAATTATACTATTTGCATTCGCTTTCGCATTTTCATTCGCTAAACTGGCATTCGCAACACTCCTAATTTATAGACTACATCATAGAAAAGTCATTAGATTAGTCCAAAGTCTAGTAAAAAGTATTTTAAACGTCTATTCAAAATAGGACCTTAAAGATCATTAAAATTATTTAAAATTTTCGTTTTACGAAAACGAAAATTAACAACTTTTCTTTTTTCAGTTTAAATTAAATTAAAAAGAATAAAAAATATTGTTTTCATTTGTAAAATATAAATTATTTTCGGTGTTTCAAATACATTTAAAGAGTCCCAAAAAAATAAAAAAAAATTAAGTTTAAGTGATAAGAAAAAATATAAAGTGCTAATATCCTCGGAATTTCGCGAAGAAAATATGAAGTTTTGTGAGTGCGTTTAGTTGTCACACGTGTGTTTAATTTTTTCAGAACTCGTCTGTGTGAAGAGAATAAAATTTTTTGTTTGACAACCGCTTTAGTTTCGCCTATATCTACTATATGGTTAGGTAGTTAAATACCAAATTATCTGACGTTTATAATAGAAATGCTGGATGTGATTATAACGTTGTAGCTTTTTGTAAAACTTTGTTGAATTATGAGATTGAAGATAGTGAGATTTTTTGTGGAAATTATCAGGTCTACAGGAATTATAGGTATACTGACTCGGATGATTTTGAAGGAAAGGTGTATTAATTGCTGTTCAGAGTTATTAATTATCAGAGCGTTTCGTATTTTCAAAACCTATTAATAATGAATTTATGTCTAAATCAGATCCATTATAAATAAGGTTGTTCTTATTCCGATTAGTGATCTATATAATATAATAGTATATAATAAAAAAAACATTGAACAATTGAAATAAATTTTATGTAGAATGTTGTGTTTGAAGTTTTCTGAACTAAAATATTTGATATCAAACTTGTTTTGAATATCTTAGATGGTCTTCAATTTCAAGCAGAACAATTTAGAGCAGAATAATATTTTTATATGCTGTTTATCGATCGATAAGAGTTAACACAGTTTTTTTTTTTGTATTAATAACCAAGTAATAGTGTTTTTGTAAATTGTCTTCTATAATTCGTCCATATTAAATGAATTCAGAAAAAAAAACAAAGTTTTTGCAAAATTACAAAAAAAAATCATATTTTAATATTGTTCTTTTCAAATTTGGAAGTTTAATACTTTGAATCACAAGTGCTATTCTGATTATTCACATCGAATGAGGATAGAATAAAGTAGAAGTTTTTATGGTTTTGTTAATAATGAACGGAGAATATGTTGAAATTTATATTCGAAAATTGGAAAATTAAAATTCTTTAGGTGATTTTTATTCCTTGTTTTGAAAAATAAAAATCATTGATTGATTTCTAGTTTTTGCTTGAATAAATAAAAATTACTGAGTGAGTATTATTAAAAAAACATAAAAACATTTTAATTGAAACAAATAGAATAAAAATCAAAAATAATTTATTTTTTAAATTTTTATTATAAAAATCAAGAAAAAAAAGTTTATTGAAGAAATCGATTAAAAAAAGTTTGGGAAATATTTTGGTACATTCAAAACATTTCTAGGACGATTCTTTCATACTGATTTTTTACGCAAAAATTTCATGGATAATAATTATTTTCTGTCTCTGGATTATTTACATCGAATGAGGGATAGAAAAAAAGTGGAAGTTTTTATGGCTTTGTTAACAATGAACGGAGAATACGTGGAAATTTATACCTTTATAGCATTTCTTACAATTATCCTTATTATTTGAAGTCATTTAATGTGGTTTCCGATTTGAAAATTACAGAAATTGAGGTGCTTAATGGTCTCTGGAATTTAAAATCTCCAAACTCTCCTGATGATAGAGTACCGTCATCTGTTCTTAGGATGTGTGCAGAGAAATTGTTTGTTCCACTCACATTTTTGTCCTATAAATCTTTATCGTCTGGTGTCTTCCCGGGTTTTTGGAAGCAAAATTTTATTATTCGTATTTTAGGTAGGTTGATAGGAGGATGTATACTACATCAAATCCGAAGAAATACACCTAGGCCACTATCGGGCCTGTTGTGCGCTCCTTATGAATTATTTTTCAGTATTCAGAAACTCAGTTTCCTGAACGTAATTCCTAAAGGTGGAAGTACTCAACTCGCGTTGTACGCGGCGTTATAGGCTTCTGTCAAAAAAAGTTGAAATAGTGTGTTTTCATTTAACAAGTTACACACTGTAGTTTATAACGCGTCTGCCGCGAAAAGTTCAGCAACTTTCAACTTTTGACGTGTCTGCAGCTGATCAGGGTTGTATTTTGTTTTGTGTAGAATAAGAATAAACTAAAATGAAATAAATTTCATCAACAATGAAAGAAAAAATTTAAAAAATAAATAAAAACTTAAAATTTTGATTTTTAAAACAGTAATAGTTTTAAAAAAGAAAGATCAAAATGATGTAATGCCTTATGGGTTTCTGTCACCCATATTTTTAGTTCAGTTTTTGTTGCGTCGAATAGCTTTGCGTTTGTCAGGTTAACTGCCTCGAGCTCTCTTCCCTTTAAAGCTATTACATTCGGCCTTTCGGGCTGGTACCCATATGATGTGAACCTTACCTCTGGGAGAGTATTCAGTTAAAGCTTTCATACAATTCAATACGGTCTTAGATTTAGTTCTATAACCTGATATGTGCAGTGTGCACGTTATTGAAGGCGCCTTCAATGTCAATGCATACCGCCAGTGTATTAAGTTTCCGTTCCAAGGTTTTAAGTAGGAAGGACATGAGACTTATCGGTCGATATGACTTAGGTATCAAGTAGCTGGGTTTCCCTGGTTTAGGTATAAATATTACTGCCATTTAATGCATCCTGCCATTTAATGGGAGTAAACATGAATTTCAAGCATTCAGTGATTATCTGAGACAGATGTACGGAAACCAGTACCGCCTCCATCTCTAAGAGTGCCGGGAAAATGCCATCCGGCCCTGCAGCTTTATAGGGAGCGAAGCTCTCGATCGCCCCTTTAACCATATTAGAGGTAATTACAATTTCCGTGTTAGCCTTCCCTTCCTCCAATATCTGTTCATCTATGTTATTCGATATACCGGGTGGAAAATGAGAGTCCATTAGGAGTTTCATTGTCTCCTCCATATCCCCCGGCCTCCTGCCCATAACATCGACCATAGATTCGATACGTCATTTACGCTGTCTACCTGTTCACAGAAAAGATTCCAGGAGTCTCGTTTGGCTTTACGAACAATTTTCTTATATTCACCAAGTTTACTACGATACTCATCCCAGTATACTGCGGTCTTTTTACGCCGTGCCCTGTTAAATAGTTTGCGAAGAGTCTTATAAAGGTTCCGGATCTCCCCGGTTACCCAGGGTTTCTCCTGGGCAGATCTCCGATCTCGCAGAGGGCAGCTTTCCTCGAACGATTCAACCAAGGCACTTGTGAGCATTTCTACTTTGGCGTCTATGTCCTCTTTATTTCGACTTACTCCGAAACTTTATCGGCTTTGGTGGCGGCCGTCCGAAACTCTCCAATCCTGAAATTCGTTTATAAGCTCTTCTGAACATATAGTTATATCTAATACTTCTTTTCTGATTCTATTGACAAAGGTAGCTTTATTACCTAAGTTCAATATGATCAAGTCTTTAGTATTAAGTTTGTACTGGTGTTTGTACTAACCCTGAGCCTGTATCAACGTAGAAAAGTTGGACATTTACGTGATTTAATCCAGAAACCTTGTTGCGAATAGTCCAAAGTTCCTGGATTAAAGCTATATGTATCTTACCTCTGTTAATTTTAGCCATCAGAGCGTTGGTAGCCGTCTTGCTTCGATGGAGGTTTATTTGGATAACCTCAATCATTGTCATCCATTTAAACTGTCTTCCAGCGAGTTAGTGATCACCTCCTCGCTCGTTGGATTTGACTCCACCGGGTAACCTGAAGTGGTTATTTTTGCAGTGGGTACCATTGATGGCACTGTGGTGTCCTTATCAGGCATAGGAAGAGCAGTCTTTTTATCGACACTTTCCCATTTTTGGGTACCGTCTTAGGTGTTTTAGTGTCCTTATCGGGGCCGGTTTTGACATCCCTTTCAATCGGCGCCTCCCAATTTTGGAAAGGGAAGCTGCACCTTCTTTTGGCGTGTTAGTGGTACCTTCCTTGCTTTTAGGATTTGATTCCTTAACGTTATCAGTAGTTGCTAATGATGCTGTGGTCTTAGGTATTTTAGTGTCCTTTTTGAGGCTTGTTGTAACAGCCCTTCCAATCGGCACCTCCCCAATTTTGAATATGACAGCTTTAGAAGCGAAGTAAGCGAGGTTGATTTCGCCGACGTGGTCGTGTTCGGAATATCTATCTTGGCGTTTTCACCCTTACTCTCAGGATTCTGACTTGAGGTTGCTTTGAGTGAAGTATGGCTTGGCTTCGACTGTGTATTAGAAGACGGGGAGCTTTTATTCTCAACTCTTCGGGAGACCTGATCCTCTGTGCCTCAGATCTTGTGAGAGAGTCCGCTTTTTCCTTTGGAGTGTCGTTGGATTGACTAACTATGATTTCCTGAAGCATCTTTTTCAACTTCCTCCTCTGTGCTCCATATAGTATTTTCTTAGTAATAGGTAGTTTAGCTATGCTATTACTCACATGTTTCACAATTTGCTCTACTTCATACTTCTTGGGATTTCCTATAATGGTGTTGTTATTATCATCTGAGGATTCGGAGTCTGAGTCCTTACCTATATTTAAAGGCTGAGGTAGCTTAGAGCTCACTCCGAGTACATCCTTCTCTTTCACCCCTATGTTTTCGCCAATGGCATGCTGTACACTTGACGCATTATCCGCCACGGAGGCCAAGATACCCATCTCCGTGGTAGTATTTTGCTCACGATTGTAGGATGACGACACGTGACTCGCGAGTGGATCAACACTTGCCGCCGGTACTGGGTTATTTAGGCCATGCACGGTAACTTTTATCTTTTTATTTTTATTTTCCATGTTGTTTTTTCCAGTTCTTTGGTCCGTGTGGAATAGGGGAATAGGAGGACAGATGGTGCATCACCACCCCCTATCCGCCACCCGGGGACGGGCCCGTTAGGAAAAACGGGAAAACTCCTATTTTAAAAATATAAATCTTCGCACTGTGGACAATTTTTTTAAATGGTCACCGATTTTAAAGTTATGTTACTTTGTTGAAAGTAAAAACGCGTAAACCACAGGAGCCAAAAAATTACAACTGTATTTCAACTTTATTACAGCGAACCTAGTGATGAAACATGAACATTAAACATGAATTATTCTGTTAATAATGAATTTACATGTCTAAATCAGATCCATTATAAATAAGGTTGTTCTTATTCCGATTAGTGATCTATATAATAAAATAGTATATAATAACAAGTTAGAGTGTTATATTCGGCTATGCCGAATCTTAAATACCCTCCACCAGCAAGCTATTTTTTATTAAGACCCATTTAACTACCTAGTTTTTAGATAACTCTGCATGTGTTTTGTTTCCGTGGTGTGGGTACTATCATTTAGTAATTTCTTTATGCATATATGGAACTTATTTTGATGAATCCGAAAAAATTTATTTTAAGTGATTTTCGGATATGGGTTTTTTAAACGATGTTGTTGACCTTATATGGCAGCTACGATCTATAACGGATCAGTTGGAAAACATTTTAGCAGAATGATTTATCTATACACAGAATATGCTCATGTCGAATTTTATCCGGATATAATCATTTAATAATGAATTATGTGACATTAAGTGATTTTCAGAAGTGAACCTTATATGGGAGCTATGACTATTTATGGACCGAAAATTCAAGTTGAATTTTATCCCGATAACTTTTGTTGTCAATGACATTGTGCATTTAAGTTATTTTCGAAAATTATCCTTATTGGGAGTTGTGACCAATTATGGGCCAATCCGGTACATCCGATATACACAACATATTCGAGCCGAATTTTATCTCGATAGCGTTATATATCAATGAAATACACGCGTTTAAGTAATTTTCGGAAGTGGACCTTATATGGGAGTTATGACCAATTACGGACCGATTCGGAAAAATTTCGTAGTGATTGATACATACACAAAACATATTCATGTCCAATTTGATCTCGATTTTGGATGGATTGTTTTAATTTTCAACATAATTGATCCCTGAGTAAAAAAGGTATCATGTGACAAAATTCATCGAATTATCTTTTGTAGTTTCTGAGAAAACGACTTAAGAATTACGAAAAAAAAACTTCATTTTTTTCGAGGTAGTCTGAAATTTTTTCTCGTAACTTTTAACATTGTGAGCCGATTTTGCTGATTTTCAATACCAAACTGCTTAGGATAACAATGAATATTTTTGGTGAATTTGGTTTATTTCTTTTGCTTAGTTTTAACGTGAGCGTGTTTTAGGCAGACAGACGGGCGTAGCTAAATCGACGTAGAATTTTATAAGGATGAATATTTCTTGGTGTTACATACGGAAAGACAACTTTATATATACCCTCTATCACCACTGATGGTAGTGGAGGGTATAAAAAAACATTGAGCAATTTGAAATTAATTTGATGTAGAATGTTGTGTTTGAAGTTTTCTGAACTAAAATATTTAATATCAAACTTAATTTGAATATCTCAGATGGTCTTCAATTTCAAGCAGAAGTTACAATTTAGAGCAGAAGTTACACAAATAATATTTTTATATGCTGTTTATCGATCCATATGATCATGGAGCCTATTCGAGTTTACACAGTTAATTTTTTTTTGTATTAATAACCAAGTAATAGTTTTTTTTGTAAATTTTCTTCTATAATTCGTCCATATTAAATAAATTCAGAAAGAAAAACAAAGTTTTTGCAAAATTACAAAAAAAATCATGTTTTAATATTGTTCTTTTCAAAGGGTTTGATATCGCTGAGACGTTAGTAAATATTGGAAGTTTAATACTTTGAATCACAAGCGCTATTCTGATTATTTACATTGAATGAGGGATAGAATAAAAGTAGAAGTTTTTATGGTTTTGTTAATAATGAACGGAGAATAAGTGGAAATTTATGCTTCTAATACTATTTCTTAAAATTATCCTTATTATTTGAAGTCATTTAATATGGTTTTCGACAGAAATTGAGGTGCTTAATGGTCTATGGAAATTAAAATCTTCAAACTCTCCTGAACAAAATTTTATTATTTCTATTTAAAAATAACATGAACAGAATTTTGCTTAATTTTCAATTTTCCTGGTAAATTTTATTAACTTTTAAATGATTATAACTTTTTTGTTTTAATATTATGGGACTTGCAAACTAATACTTTTTTTAAAATGTCTTTACCCAAACGATATTGTAACGATATTATAACGATATCGTACTAAATGGTACCTTTCTTTGTGATATCGTTTTTCCAAGATATTATGATATCGTTTTCGCTTTCACAATTTCCAAAAATAGCGATAGTTATGTGGTACATAAAGTTTTACTATATATTACACTGGTCTGGGAACCCTCAACTGTGTAAATCGTATTTTATTTTGTTCTCATAAAATAACTTAAAAATAATTATTTTAAAAAGCTTGTTTCGTGTCGTAATTTTTTTCACAACATTCACGAAGTGTTTCTATAAGTGTAGTGTTATTATTTGGTTTGTTTATTATTCAAAACATTTGTTTTTAATTTAACTCCTGTTCCAAATTTATAAACATATTTGTGCCTTAATTTCATTTACAGCAGCTTTTTGGTGGTTTGTTTTGTTTATTTTCTTTTATCTCTTATTTTGTTTTTTACATTCAGCTTCAAGTATTTAACTTTTAGATTTATTATTTATTGCATATTTTTAGGCTTTTGATTTTATTACACTGTTAGAAATGTCCTGTTAATGTGTTGGATGTGTGATACTCTTGTTCATTTTCAGTGTGCTGGGTTTAAAGGTAGAGATTTTGATAGGATTGTTGACAGATCCAATGGACTCCGTTGGTCCTGTTTTAAATGTAGGACTTTTGACGTTAATTTTCATAAACTTTTTAGTGATGCTAAAAATGGTTTTGCTGATACTATTAGGGATTTTTCTGTACTTAATGAAAAATTGAGAAAAGTTGAAGATCTTTTTAGGAATTTTGATCTGTCACAACTGGCAGATTCTTCCCCAAAGAGAAAGAAATCATCAAGATTGAATGTTGATGTATATCGTACTCCCGTTACTCCGGTTTCTTCTAAATTACCTAATTTGGGACCGAACATTGAACCAGTTGATATTCCATTAGTTTCCGTTACTGGGGTTGAAACCATTGAAAATACTTGTCCTATAGATAATTTTACAACTCCTGTGATTCCACAGGACATTCCAATGTGTTCATCTGATACTGCTGCCCAAAATACCGAATTTTCTTCTAATTCAATAAATATTGATTGCGATTTAGTTGTTGTTCCTCCTCGTAAGACCGTTTTTGTGTCCAGATTTGCTCCTGATACATCTGTTGACAAAGTTTATCAAATTACATAGCCATGGTTTCGAGGATTCAGATTTCAAAAATTCAATTTTTCACAGCCAAGGGATATATCATCTTTTAAAATTATTGCTCCTCAAAAATTATTTGATATATTAGTGGATAAATCTATCTGGCCAGAAGGTGCCCTAGTTAGGGAATTTGTATATAGAGAAAGACCGAGGACTGCTAGAGTGGCAACTCTGTCAAAAAACTGAATATTGGAAGTGAATCCCTATCAATCTTATATCAGAATGTTAGGGGTTTAAATACCAAATGATGATGGTATTTAAACCCCTGATGTCTATTATAGAAGTGCTGGTTGTGATTATAACGTTGTAGCTTTTTGTGAAACATGGTTGAATTTTGAGGTTAAAGATAGTGAAATTTTTTGTGGAAATTATCAGGTTTACAGGAATGATAGGTTTGCTGATTCGGATATAGGAAAGGGTGGTGGTGTATTAATTGCTGTTCAGAGTTCTTTATTATCCGAGCGTTATGTTTTTTCAAGTCCTATTAATGTTGAGTTTATATGTGTTCGGTTATCTTTTATGAATACTTATATATATATATATAATATGTTCGTATATTCCACCGAACTCCTCTCTTGATGTTTATTCACAACATTCTTATTTGATTGGTGTTGTAGCATCAAAAGTTTCCTCAAAGGATACGTTAATCGTACTTGGTGACTTTAATTAACCGAAGGTAACTTGGATCTTTTGTCCGGATGTTTCCCGACTGAATGATGAATTTTTTATTTAATTTTTAGTTTTGTCTTATCCAATATAATAATATACCTAATAAAGGTGGTAGATTTTTGGATCTTGTCTTTTCTAACTCTTCGAATATATCATTGTCGAGATCATTACCATTTGTATACCCCGAAGATACTTACCATCCTACACTTTTGATTTTACTGGGTATTTCGCATTTCTCTAGTGTCCCTTCATCTAATAATAGCATTGAAAAACGGTTTATGTTCGGAAGGACAAATGAATATTTAATGAGAAATTTTCTGAGCAGTTCGTCTTGGCAATTCACTACTGATTTTGATTTGGATATTTCATCTTTTTATACTGTACTTTTCAAAGGCTTTGACATCGCTGTGCCGTTAGTTAATATTGGAAGGGTCAATAATGCTCCTGTTTGGTTTACAAAAGAGCTGAAAAGGGTTCGTAATCTAAAAAGTAGATTGTTTAATACCCCATTTACACATACACGAAATCTAGTAGATTTCAATTAAAATCTATTTGCAAATCTAGACCGTTTACACTTACTCTTCTTGACATTTAGGAAGATTTAATTTTTTCTAATATTTCTCGAAAAAGTGTGTGATATGAAAAATAAGAAAAATAATAGGATAGAATAAAAGTAGATCCTAGAAGTTTTTATGGTTTTGTTAATTCTAAACGGAGAATAAGTGGATTTCCATCATCATGGAAATTCAATGATGTTGTATCGTCTGATGGGCCTGTTATATCTGATATGTTTGCAGACTTTTTTCAGGGAATTTATACCTCTAATACTATTTCTTACAATTATCCTTATGATTTGCAATCATTTAATGTGATTTCAGATTTGAAAATTACAGAAAGTCAGGTGCTTAATGGTCTAAGGAATTCAAAAACTTCATACTCTCCTGGACCGGATGGAGTACCGTCATCTGTTCTTAGGATGTGTGCAGAGGAATTGTTTGTCCCACTCACATTTTTGTTCAATAAATTTTTATCGTCTGGTATCTTCCCGTGTTTTTGGAAGCAAAGTTTTATTATTCCTCTTTATAAAAATGGAAATCGTCGTTGCATAGAAAATTATAGGGGTATTGCTAAATTAAGCGTTATTCCGAAACTATTTGAAAAAATTTTTACTGATAGATTATTTCATATGTTTGGAAACATTGTCTCACCCTATCAACATGGATTTTTTAGGGGAAGATCAACTTCGACAAATTTACTTAAACTGACTAATCATGTTTTTCCTGCCTTTTCTAGTGGATATCAGACTGATGTCATTTATACTGACTTCAGCAAAGCTTTTGATACTGTTGATCATAACCTTCTTTTGTTTAAATTAGATTCATTAGGTTTTCATCCTCGATTACTTCGTTGGATATCATCATACTTAAAAAATCGTACGCAAAAGGTTCTTTTTAAAAATTTTAGATCAAAGAATATTTTTGTGACTTCTGGTGTCCCTCAAGGGAGTCATTTAGGCCCTATTCTCTTTGTGTTATATCTGAATGATTTAGCCTCCGTTATAAAATTCTCGAAGATATTGATGTATGCAGATGATGTAAAATTATATTTGTCTTTTAATAATGTAATTGATTGTAGTTTATTACAGGAAGATATTATTTCACTTTCTCGTTGGTGTTTCGCTAATAATATGACTCTTTATCTGAAGAAATGTAAAAAAACTTTCTTTTTATAGATCAGGTCTTATTAGTTATAACTATTTAATAGGTTCTCATCAGTTAGAAAATGTTTCATCATTTAATGATTTGGGTGTTATACTCGACCGTAAATTGAATTTCAATCTCCATGTTATATCTTGTGTTAATAAAGCTAATTCGTTATTAGAAAAGGTGGTCTAAAGAGTTTAACGATCCATATGTAACTAAGAATTTGTATACTTGCTTAGTTAGACCAGTTCTTGAATATGCCTCGGTTGTATGGTCTCCTAATTATGGTTGCTATATTGATAGAATTGAATCTGTACAGAAGCAATTTCTTCTATTCGCTCTACGTGGATTAGGTTGGAATTCAATTGATTCGCTGCCACCGTATGAACATCGATTGAAACTTATTAATCTCCCTACACTTAGGAAAAGAAGATTAGTTCTTGATATATCGTTTATGGTTAAACTGATTAATGGTGAGATAGACTCTCAAAATTTACTTCAAGATATTAGCTTCAATGTTCCTAATCGGGTCACAAGAAACTTTGTACCCATAAAATTATGTTTGTGCCGCTATAATTATGAGGAATTTAATCCCTTTTTACCGTTTATGTTCACAACTAAATGATCATTACACCTATTTTTCACTTTCTGATCTTATAAAATTAAAAATGTATTGCACCGCGAATCTTGAGGGTTTCCAACTGCCTACCGTATAGTTCATGTGTTCATGCTGATATCAAATACTGCATTCATCTCTTCGGTTACTCTTTTCCTGCCGATGATCTTTCCTATATATTTCCTTCCAATCGATGTCCTTATACCTACTCTGATGTTAAAATTTCTTATGGTACTTCTTCCTGACGATGTCCTTGCTAGTATCCATTTCCTGCTTTTTTCGAGTTCCAGTTCTAGTCGATGTCATAGTACCTACTCTGACGCATCTGATTTTTAATACATTGTTCCTGTGTTCCTGTTGATGTTTTTCTTTCGATCCTTGATGATGCCTTTCCTGCTTTAAATTGCGTTCATATCTTAAGTTCCAATCGATGTTTTTATGCCTACTCCGATGCTAAAATTTATTACATACATTCCTTATGTTGCTGATTCCTGATGACGTCTTCTCTAATAACCATTTCCTGCATTCCTCCAGTTCCAGTTCCTATATACCTACTCCGAAACTATTAATTATAAACAAAATTCCCTATATTCATGTGTTCCTGCTGATTACCGGTTACATCATATTCTTCCATGTGTTATTGTTGCTCAATAAACCATTTCGTTCCTGTGATCCTGATCATCTTCGTCCATGTGTTCCTGTTGTTTAATTTAACCGCTTCGTTCCTCTGATCCTGCTGATGTCATACTTGTCTACTCCTACTCTATCAACTATTGATTTTAATTCTTTATATCAACCATTGTATTACCTATAGTTTAATTTTTACTAATGTTTTATAATCTTGTTATGTTTCCTGCTGCTTAATTTGTTTTCCTGTCTCTGGTTTCATTACTTATTTTATTTGAATTCTTATTATTTATTTTTTTTCTCACATTTTTACATTAATTTATTTTATTATTTTTATTTCATTTCATCGTATTTTCCGTTGTTATATACTATGAATTAAATAATTTTCTTTTAATTTTATATTTGTTTATTATAACTATAATTATTTTAATTATAATATTTTAATATCAATATATTATTATTATTATTATTATTATTATTATTATTATTATTATTATTATTATTATTATTATTATTATTATTATTATTATTATTATTATTATTATTATTATTATTATTATTATTATTATTATTATTATTATTATTATTATATTACTGTTATTATTATTATTGTATTACAATTTCCCAGCTGAAGTATATTTGATGCTGTAGCTGTGTAAATAAATAAAAATAAATAAAATAACATAAAATCTGAATAAAGGAAAGGAAAAATTCATACATATTTTGTTACACATAGTAAATCATATTTTACATTCTTATTTTGTTGCAAATATTTGAAAGTTTTTAAAATTCCATACATGTGAACTTACTTCAAGCTGAAAAAACGATGTTCTATTTTTGAGATTTTAATTGATATTATTTCAATTTTTTCCCAGCTTTCCTGCGTTGTTTGAAATTTTTAATTTTTGTAAATTATTTTTATGTTTGAATTTTTTTCAAACGTTTGTATTTTCTTTATTTTTTTATTGAAAACAAAATAATAAAAGTCGATATTACAATAATATCGTTTTCAATATTAAAATATAATATCACGTTATCAGTTCGTTCTTTGGTTTTTTGGGTATGTATATTATAACATTTAAATTTTTTTAAAAGGTCCAAATTTCCCAAATAAAACTCGTAGTAACTCCTAGGGAACAAAAGAGAACAAAAAAGTCCTACACTGCAGAGCTGCAGTCCGAACCCGCTTGGTTCCGCCGGTGTGCAACAGAGCAACTTTCCTGACCCAAAGTCTGTTATATTGTGAAAAATTTATGAATAAAACTTTTGAAATGTGTGTGATTGTTTGTATTTTTATTTGTTGTCTATAGACAACATTATATCCTATAATTTTGAAAGATATTATTCACTACTTATTGCTTTGAAATTTTTAATGGGCGAGGTGGCACGCCCACATTAAAAATAAGTATTAAAAGTCGTATATATAGCATCCACAAATTTTGCATGGACAATTTTGACATCCACATTTAGGAAAAAAAATGGGGAACACTAAAATTCTTATATGTATCTGAAAAACTATAAAAGCTAGAGTCACCAAATTTTGTATGATTAACTTTAATTTTAATATGAATGTTTAGAACAATAATTATATCTGGAAAATTATAACCTCTACGATCAAATTTTGCATCATGAAGATATGTATGTAGACTACCAAGAGGTATGACAGCTCCTCTTAAAATAAAATATAAAAATAAGTATACCTGGGAAATTATAACCGTTAAAGTCGACAGTATGAGGAACAATAAGAAGACACCACCTGTACATTTCAGGTATTTTATTAGTTTGATTAGACACTATATGTTTTTTTATTTAATTAAAAAATGTATGTGTCGCCTAATGGCTCATAAATTTATTTGTTTATTTTTCTCGGGGGAGTTTTCCCGTTTTTTCCTACCGAGCGCGTCCCCGGGTGGCGGAAAGGGTGTAGTGATGGACCATCTGTCCTGCCCCAGATTTAGTTTCACTCAAGCTGAGGGAGGGCAGATTGTCCACCACCTGGGAATATTATATTCCCCGGGGACAAAAGAACTGGAAAAAAACAACATGGAAAATAAAAATAAAAAGATTAAAGATACGGTGCATGGCCTAAATAACCCAGTACCGGCAGCAAGTGTTGATCCACTCGCGAGTCACGTGTCGTCAACCTGCAGTCGTGGGCAAAATGCTACTACGGAGTTGAGTATCTTGGCCTCCGTGGCGGACAATGCGTCAAGTGTACAGCATGCCATTGGCAAAAACATAGGGGTGAAAGAGAAGGATGTACTTGGAGAGAGCTCTAAGCTACCTCAGCCTTTAAATATAGGTGAGGACTCCGACTCTGAATCCTCAAATAATAATAACAACAATCATTATAGCAAATCCCAAAAAGGATGAGGTAGAGCAAATGGTGAAACGGGTGAGTGATAGCATAGCTAAACTACCTATTACTAAGAAAAGACTATCTGGAGCACAGAGGAGGAAGTTGAAAAAGTGCTTCAGGAAATCATAGTTAGTCAATCCAACGACACTCCAAAGGAAAAATCGGACTCTCTCACAAGATCTGAGGCAAACAGAATCAGGTCTCCCGAAGAGTTGACAATTGAGAATAAACCTAAGAAGAAAAAGAGCTCCCCGTTTTCTAATACACAGTCGAAGCCAAGCCATACTTCACTCAAAGTCAGAATCCTGAGAGTAAGGGTGACAACTCCAAGATAGATATTCCGAAGACGACCACGTCGGCGAAATCAACCTAGAAGGTACGGGTATCTCAAAAGAAGCCCTGAAAAGCGAGGAAAGAGAGGCTAGACAGTGGAAAAGGAAAAGAGCCGCCATCACAGGGACGATCTCTGCTATGCAGTTTACGATGCCGGTAATCCGACAGGCAAAATTCCAATAGACCAACAGAGTAAGGTAGAAGATCTGGTGAATAATAAGATAGTGGACCACGCAATCGCTTCAAAGGACAAAAACAAATAAAGTGCGTGAGCTGCGAGTTCAGCATAGGCGTGATGTTTATGAGGTTGGCATTTCACCATTTTATTAGCACCTTAAAGAACTTGGTGGAAAGTATCCCTCCTCCCTGGGGCGGCGCTAAGCTGGGACTGGCAATGAAGAGTGAACTTCCGGTGCTCTTAAAGTCCACTGTCTACATAAAAGGATGGGACAGTAAACTGGCTAATGAACGTATACTGGAAATTCTTGGAGATCAAAATGCTGAGCTGGCTGTGGATAAATGGGATGTCTTTTACAGGAAAGAAGAATCTGAGAGAACTCTATTTGTAAGAGGTATCGACAAGAATTCTGTGACTAGTCTTGCCAAGAATAAAGGTAGGGCTTACATCGCCTCTATAGCTGTCATATTCATATTCAAAATATAACCCTTCCGATTGGAAGGGTTACAACAAGCCCCGAAAAGGACACTAAAAATCTAAGAACACAGCATCGGTAGCCACTACTGATAAGTTTGAGGAGTCAAATCCTAAAATCGAGGAAGTTACCACTAACTCTCCAAAAGAAAGTGCAGCTGCCCTTTCCAAAATTGAGAGGCGCTGATAGAAAGGACTGTCAAAACCGGCCCCGACAAGGACTCTAAATCACTTACTACGGTACCCAAAGCATCATTAGCAAGTACTGGTAATGTTGAGGAGCCAAATCCTAAAATCGAGGAAATTGGGAAGGTGTCTCATATTCCAATGCCAGATAAGGACACCGCAGTGCCATCAATAGTACCCACTGCATCAATAGCCGCTTCTGCCTACCCGGAGGAGTCAAGTCCAAAGAGCGAGGAGCTGGAAGACAGTTTAATGGATGAGCATGATTGAGGTTATCCAAATAAACCACCGTCGGAACGAGACGGCTACCAACGCTCTGATGGCTAAAATTAACACGGATAAAATACATATAGCTTTAATCCAGGAACTTTGGACGATTCGCAACAAGGTTTCTTGATTAAATCACGTAAATTTTCAACTTTTTACGCTGATACAGATATGTCACAAGAACTTATATTTCCTCCCCTCAACAGGATTATCCACATCGGTTGCAACCGTACTAAAGCAATGTGGTAGAAACATATATCTCGCTTCCGTTTACCTGCCCTTCGATTCTCCGACACTACCACCAACGTCGGAGCTGATGAAACTGGTTGAAGAGGCACAAAGGAAAAATAAGAAAATTGTAATTGAGAACATGAATCTTATGTCACAAGAACTTATATTTCCTCCTCTCAACAGGATTATCCACATCGGTTGCAACCGTACCAATGCAATGTGGTAGAAACATATATCTCGCTTCCGTTTACCTGCCCTTCGATTCTCCGACACTACCACCAACGTCGGAGCTGATGAAACTGGTTGAAGAGGCACAAAGGAAAAATAAGAAAATTGTAATAGGTTGTGATAAAAATTCCCACCATGTAGCTTGGGCTAGTACAAAAACCAATAGCAGGGAACAAGCCCTTATGGATTTCCTTAATTCTAAAGACTTGATCACATTGAACTTAGGTAATAAAGCTACCTTTGTCAATAGAATCAGAGAAGAAGTATAAGATATAACTATATGCTCAGAAGAGCTTATTAATGAAATTCAGGATTGGAGAGTTTCGGACGAGCACTCCTTTTCTGACCATCGGTACATAAGATTCAAAATACTAATACGGAATAAGTCTAAAACTAATTGGACAATGTTCGGCACCTTACTAAAGAACTGTCTAGGTCAGGACACTTATCAATGTCGAAATAAGGAGGATATAGACGCCAAAGTAGAAACGTTCACAAATGCCCTGGAGATCTGCCCAGGAGAAACCCTGGGTAACCGGGGAGATCCGGAACCTTGGGCAAACTATTTAACCGGGCACGGCGTAAAAAGACCGCAGTATACTGGGATGAGTATCGTAATAAACTTGATGAATATAAGAAAATCATTCGAAAAGCCAATCAAAACTCCTGGAAACTTTTCTTTGAACAGGTAGATGCGTAAATGACGTATAGAAGATAAAAAAGTTCCTATCCAAAACTCATGTTCAGCCGGAATCTATGATCGATGACATGGGCAGGAGGCTGGAGGAGACAATGAAACTCCTAATAAACTCTCATTTCCCACCCGGATGAACCAATTTTGGAGGAAGTGGAGGCTAATATGGAAATAGTTATTACATCTGACATGGTTAAAGGGGCAATCAAGAGATTTGCTCTCTGTAAAGCTGCAGGGCCGGATGACATTTTCCGGCACTTTTGCAGATGGAGGCGGGACTGGTTTCCGTACATCTTTCACAAATATTCAATGCATGCTTGAAATTAACATACCAGTTAAATGGCAGGATACAAGTTTAATATTTATACTCAAACCAGGAAAATTTAGCTATGCGACACCTAAGTCCTATCGACCAATAAGTGTTATGTCCTTCCTACTTAAAACCTTGGAACGGATAGTCGATAGTATGGTTAAAAGTAGTAGTATATAAGCAGCATGCTTATGTAAAAGGGCGATCGGTGGAAACCGCTTTAAACGAAGTTGTCCACTACATAGGTGCATCCTTTGATAGCAAACTATATACACTGGCGGTATGCATATACATCGAAGGCGCCTTCAATAACGTGCACACTGGTACTCTTATCCAATCCCTAGACCAGTTTTAGTTGACCGGGTGCTCCGTAACTGGATCAAGGAACAGATGGATAAGCTGCAAGATGTACTATATAACTAACAGCAAAAATGTATTTCGCGGTATACCACAGGCATTTTGTCAAACGGAAATCTGTCTTTCACAAGAAAGATAAAAATTTATATAATGAACCTTGCTTCCTGGGCAAGAAGATACCAGTGACAAAGTTAAGTGTAATCCTCGACCGGAAATTATAATAGAGGATAGGATCAACAAGGAGAACTATAGGCATGAAATTAGGTCTTAGCAGAATCTCATATACCCACCATCAAACCGTATGCCATCAGGTTGATATTACTCATCAAATTAACTGAAGAGGACCTTTTATGAGAGATAGTGTTAATAATTGACCGTTTTTCATAACATTTTTTTAGACCAATTTTGGTTCGTACAAAACATCTTTACATCAAATATCACTTCCCGACACTTTCCGATCCTCAATACATTTGGTAGAGAGGTTTTAACTCGTATAAAACATATGTGTGTCGAATTTCATCGCTTTTCTCGTATTTTTAAGACGAAAAATCTCCTCAAAATGAGCAAGTCTGAGGTTAGTATGATGGTACGTATTCTGAGTGGACACACAGGATTACGAGCACATCTATGCAAAATGTAGAGTATGTGGAGAGGACAGCGAAACTCTGAAGCACTTTTTTACCACTGCATTCATGGAAGTTAGATCCAAATATTTTGAAAGTGATATTATTCCGGAAATAACATTCCTGACTAACACTGATTGGAAGATTCTTAGGAATTACGTTCAGGAAACTGAGTTTCTGAACACTGAAAAATAATTCATTCAGTGAACTTTTTTTTCTATGATAACGAGCGAATAGGTGTATTTCTTCGGATTTGATGTAGTATACATCCTCCTATCAAACTAACCTAATTTATTATTTTTGTTTTCATTTAATTTGAAATATTTTTGTTAATTTAAATATTGTATGTGGGATACCCTAATGTTGTTTAATTTTGTCTTATTTACCAATTGTATGATCATTTGTCAGTTAGAATTCTTTATATTGTTTTCTATTCCTTTTTGTTCTTATTTGTTTATGAACTAAAAGCATTCTTTGTCCATATATTCTACAGCTGTAGTTTCGTTCAGTTTATTTATTTGGAAATGAACTGTTGTAACAGCACATAAACAAAAAGAAATTGTAAGCTCAGTAACTACTGGCTCTAATTATAAAGTTTAGTTTGTTGGGGATAAAGACTGCGGTAAGTCGTTTAATTTATTTATAAGTTCCTTTTTAATAATTTTAATATTTTTTATAGAAATAAACGGTTGCTCAGATTAATGTATCATATTTTTTATTTGGGAATTGTAAAATTCGATATCCTCAACATATAGGCTCAGGTCGAACGAACGTGTGGTTCCTTGCCTGCCGGACTAAATATAATTGAATTTTGAATGATTTTGATGGTTCCTTGCCTGCCGGAACATTAGACATTTTTGTGTAAATTAATTTGAGTGGTTCCTTACACGCCGGAACGAGTAAAACTTTTATTAAGCTGAATTTATGTAAAATTGTAACCTGTCCTGCTGGAACAAATTGTGTTTAATTTTTGTGAAAATTTGTGTGATTCTGTTTAATATTTGTGTGCCCTATGAAAACGTTTGTGATTCATAATGCAACGGTCGTTTGCAGACAGCAACGAGTCAAAATGAGAAGAGTTCCACGCATGCCGGAACTGAAAGTTTAGCAAATGTTTCTCAAATACCGTCGGTAGTCAGTCAAACCAGTTGATGACATCTCAGCCTCTTTTTGTTCCCCCTGCTACAGTGTCCATGCCAGTACAACGCAAACTTTATGATCTGGCCGAATATTGTGATACTCCCGAGGGCCGGCCAATGTTTTTGTCTGCCCTTGAACATTCGACAGCCGCATATTCGTACAATAATTTTGAAAATTTTTTGAGATTGCAGAAGGTTTTTATTGTTTTGGCCCATCTAGAGTTTTTGATTATAAGAAATTTGTAGAATTGAGTGTGCCTTATAGACGGAGTGAAGAGATTGAAGTTGTGTTTTTCGTATCTCAGTGGTGGTGTCGTCGGCGTAAACAGTGTCCCATGGAAAAGTGCCAAAGAAATCACAACAAATTATTGCATGAAACTAAACCTAATGAACCAAGTGAACGATCCGTAAATGTGCCGCCAACTTAGCCAGAGCCAGTGCTTAGTTGTGTTTCCAGTGCTAGTGAAAAAAGTGATTTGTTGTTCAGAATGCTCCCAGTGGTTCTTTATGGACCAAATTGTGCTATTGAAACTTATGCACTCCTAGATGAAGGTTCTTCGGTGGCTATGATGGATAGCTCTTTAGTAAAACAGCTTGGACTGCAAGGTCGACAAAGTCAATTGAATTTGAGTTGTTATGGTGGTAAATCGGCACAAGAAGCTGTCATGGTGGTGGATCTTCATGTGAACGGTGTTAATAAGAAGAGGAAATATGCTTTGAAAAATGTGTATGGTGTCTCGAATTTGAAGTTGGCTAGTCAGAGTTTTAATGAGGATTTAGTAAAGAATTGTGGTGTTCCTTTATGCTCCTATGAATGTGGGGCTCCAAAGGTACTAATTGGTTTAGATCATTGCCATTAGGATTGCCTGGTGAAATAGTCCCTTTGGAAGATGCTGGTCTATATGCTGCCAATACGCCTCTTGGGTTTTTTTTAACGTGAAAGGAGATCGCCCTGGAACACAAACTTGTTTGCTCACAACACAGCTGGATAATTTGAATAATTTGGTGGCAAATTATTTTGAAACTGAAAATTTTGGTGTTAAGGCTCTACCGGTGATTGAGGTATGATTTGCGTGCACGAGAGATATTGAGAAATTCAACGAAAAGGGGTGCCGGAAGATTTAAATTCTGACTACTATGGTGTAATGATGACATAGTCCTGCGGATAGCTATTCCATGGCCCTTAATCGATTTTTTGAAAATTCGTTTGGTGTTTGATGCAGCAGAAAAGGTGGAAGGTGTCTTGTTGAATTCAAAGTTATTGAAAGGCCCTCAGCAGTACAAACCGATGCTATCAGTTTTGTTTAATTTCAGAATCGGTTCCGTAGCTGTATACGGATACATAAAGGAAATGTTTCATCAAGCTGTTGTTGCTGAAGAAGACAGGTATTCGCAGAGATTCTTGTGGCGAGATAATGAAAGTGGTCCACCGGAAGTGTATGAGGTGCTTGTGATGACGTTTGGAGCTGCTTGTTCGCCCTGTATTGCCAATTATGTGAAGGAAACAAAAGCCATTGAAATTGCCGTACAAGTTCGTGAAATACATAAAGCTGCTGGGTTTGAAATGCGTAATGAGTTGGACGGTGCAACTGAAAAGGTACTTAGCATGTTTTGGGATACAAAGGACGTCACGTTCAAATTTGTTTTGAAATTCCACCATGTAAATACTGACGTCATCAATGGTAAAAGTTGTCCCAAAAAGCGTGAGTTGTTATGAGTCGCAATGTCCATTTTTGAACCAATTGGTTTTTTGTGCCATTTTATGATAGCTGCCAAACTTTTGATCAGAGAAGTCTGGAAACATAGTGTACTTTGGGACAAGATGTTGCCCGCCGTATTACAAACTATGTGGAATAATTGTCGCCAAGAGCTAAAAAATGTCCATGTTAAGGTTCCACAATAGTATCTTGGAAATAGTTTGCCCTGCATATTTTTGTTGATGCCAGTGATGGACAAATAGGAGTGTCGTTTATATCTGCCAATTCAAAATGTGTCCTATTGAAATGTATGACCATTCCCAGATTAGAACTACAAGCCGCCGTTTTGGGAACCCGATTGATGGACACTATAATGAAGAAACACGATCACAATGTTTCTCATCGAATCTGTTGGAGTAACTCTACAACCTTCATTAGTTGGATTGGTTTTGAAAGCCGGAGATATAAACCATTTTATATTACAAGAGCTAAAAATGAACTGGATTTTTCTATTGAAACACGTTGGTTCCAAGGGCCACAATTTTTTTATGAAAACGAAGCTGATTGTCCGAATAAGAATTGCGAGAAATCTGATGATTTGTGTGAAGAAGAACTACGCCCCAAATTTGTCATGCTGGTTAGTATAAATTTAAATATAGATTTTAATCGTTTTCTTCATTTCTCAGTCTTAAACGTACTATGGCTTGGGTTCTGAGATTTATTAATCGTTGCGAAAGGATGATAAATTTAATGTCTGCTGAAGAGTTAAGGGTTGCTGAAACTAGTCTGTGTCATCTGTCCCAAGAAGAGTGTTTCGCCCTTGAAATAAACATTTTAAAATCTGGGGGTTCTTTAAAAAAAGGAAAATGAATATTTCGCACTATTTAGGTTAGGTTGATAGGAAGATGTATAGTACATCAAATCTAGGGTTGCCAGTCTGGCTGGACTTGGCTGGATTGCCCAGCTTTTTTGATGCTTGTCCAGTTTCAAGCTAAAATTTAAGTTGTCCAGCTAAATAGATTTTTTTTACACTGCAATAACTTGGGCAATCCTTTTTATGTTATCTTTGTCAAATCATGTTAGCCAATACTGTTTGTACATTTGTTATACAACAAAGTTATGATTTCCCTCTTCTATCATCACTGACAACATGTTTCAACACTTGAACAGCTGATGTCGTAATATTATTGCGAGCGATAGTCAATTTCTTTACGTACAGCTTACGTACTTATGATTTTTTAAATTTAAAAATTCAAAAATGGCGCTTCTTCACATCTTTTGCTCTTAAAAACTAAGTTAACGAAGTGATCGGGAAAAACTAAAAATATATTCGTATTCTATGGACTATAACAAAACGAAATTGGTATATGAGAACCCCTGCATTTTTTGGTGTATCACTGTGAAATTATTTACACAAAACCAAAATTAAAATTTTCTCAGTATGTATTTTTTTTGTCCAGCTTTTTAAAACCTAATGTCCAGCTTTTTGCGAATCGGAATCTGGCAACCCTAATCAAATTGTGCGCTCCTTTTCATGAAAAAAAAAATTTGTTCACTGAGTATATTATATTTTAATGTTCAGAAATTCAGTTTCCTGGACGTAATTCCTAAGAATTTTCCAATAAGTCTTAGTCAGGAATGTTATTTCCGGAATAACATCACTTCCAAGATACTTGGATCTAACTTCGACGAATGCTTGACAGTGTCAAAGAAAGTGCTCCAGAGTTTCACTGTCCTCTCCACATGCTTTACATTTGTCTGAATCCGCACGGCCAATTTTGTATAGATATGCTCGTAATCCTATGTGTCCACTCAGAATATATACTATAATACTAACTTCAGACTTGCTCATTTTGGGGAGATTTCTCGTATTGTTCTCATCAGGATCTTTGTGGTTTCACCCACCATTTCATTATTCCAAGAGGCCTTATAGGACTCTCACACCCATATTTTTAATTCAGCTTTTGTTGCGCCGAATGGTTTTGCGTTCGTCAGGTTAACTACCTCGAGCTCCCTTCCCTTTAAAGCTATTACATTCGCCCTTTCGTTGCCTACTACTTCTGAGCGGCCTGGTACCCGTAATGTAAACCTTACCTCTGGGAGAGTATTCAGTTAAAGCTTTCTTACAATCCAATACGGTCTTAGATTTAATTCTATCACCTGATATAGCCCTAATTGCCTTCTGGCTGTCGGTAAATATATTAAGGGTCGTGGGCGTCATGTTTATTCTAATCCAGTTTACACATTTCGTTATTGCTCGGACTTCTGCCTGGAAGCTTGTGTTATGATTTGGTAAACGGTGGTATATTTCTGTTTCTGGGTCTTCAATATAGAACCCCAGGCCCACTTTGTCCCCTAATTTAGAGCTATCCGTGTAGCAACGGATTCCTACTGGTATTTGCTCCAATGTTTCGCTTGACCAAGACATTCTATCTGGGATTAGCGTTTCAAAGTTTCCGACATATTCTGTGTCTGGTATGCATCAGGCACGTCCGATGATTGATAACCTTCCAATGTGTCCAGTATACATTGATGACGTGTCCTATAACCGCTTTTGGCCAGTTCGCCTAAAGTATAGGGACGTTCGTCTGTAAGCGCCGCCTCATATCTTAAATATGTTTCAATGGGTGGAATATCTAGCAACGTTTCCAGAGCTTTGGTTGAAGTAGTACACATGGCACCACTTATACCCAAACAGTATGTACGTTGAATTCCCTGTAGTAGTTTGATATTACACTTTTTGTCCAAAGCAGTCCACCAGATTATTGAAGCATAAGCTAGAATTGGTTTAATTACACTTTTATAAAGCAAATTTGTCATAGTAGGACTAAGACCCCATTTCATGCCTATAGTTCTCCTATATCGCCCAGCACCGATGTGCCTTTTTGATCCTATCCTCTATGTGGTGTCTCCATTTTAATTTCCGGTCAAGAATTACACCCAATTACTTTACTTTGTCTGTCGCCGGTATCATTTTGCCCAGTAAGCAAGGTTCAGTATATGTAGAAATTTTTGTCTTTCTTGTGAGTACAGATTTCAGTCTTCACCGGTTTAACATTGAGGCCTCTCGCTTGAGCCCAACTCAAGGCCGTATTCAGAGCGTCCTCAGCTCTTCTACTCAATTAATTTGGATTACGACATCATCTGCATAGCAGACTGGTCTAAGTCCTTTCTCAGTTAGGGTCCTTAGGAGGCTATTAATCGTAGTAACTCAGAGTAAAGGTGACAAAATGCCACCCTGTGGTATACCGCGAAATACCGTTTTCCTAATAGTAATATCGTACATCTCGCAACTTGTCCATCTGTTCCTTAGCATGTAGTTGATGCAGTTACGGAGCACACGGTCAACATAATACTGGTCTAGGGATTGGATAAGAGAATCAGTGTGCACGTATTTGAAAGCGCCTTCGATATCAATACATACCGCCAGTGTATACAGTTTGCTATCGAAGGATTCATCAATTGGCGGTGAAGTCATTTCAACAGCTGATTGTTTTTTTGTCCATGGAAATTTAGCCCGACTCTGTCCATATATAAAAAATGTAATCAATTCGCAACAAAATGAAATGACTTTATAATCTATTCGCCTTGGATTCATCTATGTAGTGGACAACTTCGTTTAAAGCGGTTTCCACCGATCTTCCCTTTACATAAGCATGCTGCTTAAATTTTAGGTCTTTGTCTGGTATACTGCTTTTAACCATACTGTCGATTATCCGTTCCAAAGTTTTAAGTAGGAAGGACGTAAGACTTATCGGTCGATAGGACTTAGATGTAGCATAGTTTTCCTGGTTTAGGTATAAATATTACCTTTGCATCCTGCCATTGAGCCATGGGGGTATATGTGAATTTCATGTATGCAGTGAATATCTGAGATAGATTTATGGAAACCAGTCCCGCCTCCATCTGTAAGAGTGCCGAGAAAATGCCATCCGGCCCTGCAGCTTTATAGTGTAGTGTGCTCTTTCATTACCTGCTGTAATTTACACAAAACATTGCACAACGCCTCACACTGAAATCGTAAACAAAAATCGATCAAGCTGCACATTAATGAAATGTGACGAATGTTTAAAGGGATCATATTGGTGTTTGAGTTACATTGATAAAGTCACTCAATTCCCTATTTTGAAGGCAATATGCTGTAATTTAAACAAAGCATTACACACACGCATCACACTGAAATCGTAAACAAAAATCGATCAAGCTGCACATTAATGAAATGTGACGAATGTCACATTTCAAACACACTAATATGTGTTTGAGTTACATTGATAAAGTCACTCAATTCCCCAATTTGAAGACAATATGTTTGGTCAATTCTTCAAGTTGCGACTGTCGAAATTAGATTAAGTACATGTATGGAATAGGATTAAGCAAGAGAATGTAAATTAGAGTAAGTAAGAATAGTATAGAATATATGTAAATTTTTGTATAAAAAGAGCCCTTTGGCCACAAATAAATCAGATTAAGACTAAGAATCAAATCTGCAACTACATTGCCTTGAATTTTATTTTAAAATTTCCTTTTGCCCTTATCAAGGTAAGATCGGCAAAAGTGTTAGCGTAACCAACGGCAAACACTGCCAGTTACAAAACAAAATCCTTTTTTACTTTTTTTATAAAAACATTACCACCACATGGCGATCCTGCCATCCTAATGGAAGATGGAAGAGTATGTACCGGCCAGAACGAAGGAAGATATCCCGAAATATGTGTCCGCGAAATTAGGTCCCAAAAAACTAACAATAGAGGACTACAATAGGAGGCAAAGAAGATTGCTAGATGATAAATTGACAGCAATCTCAAAAGTAGACATCAAAATAAAGAAGAAAAGATGTGGACGTCTATTGAGACTGAGAAGGAAATTAGCCGTAAATCTGAGGATAGTGAAGGACGAGCAAACCCCAATTCCATGGGAGAGAACTCACGAAATTTGGATGGAAATTGATAAATTAAGAAAAGAAATAAGCAATGGGAAGACCTCAAAATAATGAGGTAGTAGTAGAAGAGAACATAATAAACAATAGCCAACAATAGCCAATTAGAAAATAAACAGGAAATTTATATAAAATTACTAATAACAATAGTTGGGATTATTATATTCAATATACATAGAATCAATAAACATTTTAAGAACTATGTCCGGAAAAGGGTGGCTAATATTAATAATAGCCCTATTAAGGTATAAAAATAAATTTTATATAAAAAAATATATATAAAAGATATTTGGGCAAATTTAAAGAAAAGTCCCAATAGAAAATATACAAAAAAGACCATAAAAGATAAATTGTAGAAAATATTAAAGAAGGTTTTCAGACAGCATTAGAAATAGAGATTGACACAGAGGATACAGTTCCACTGAAGATAGAATTTAATAATTTATGTAAAACAATAATAGAATTTTTGAACAAGGCTCAAATGCAAGAAGATAAAGAATCCATCATGGCAGCATTTAGTTTAGAAACAACTTCCAAAACTCTCCCATTATTTTCAGGAAATTTCAACGAACTGGAATGTTTTATGGTGACAGGTGACCTCATATATAAGACTTTATCAGAAGTAGCTAAAAAAGATTTCCTGCAGCACGTTTTCCATGCTAAACTAAATTCAAATGTTAGAACGGCTATTGCATTACAGCAAAGATACAGAAGTAACAAGACAATACAACAACTACAGGATAGGTTAAACAATTTGTACCAAATTTAACGGTAAATAACTATAGGGACATATTGACTGATATAATACATAGATAACCTTAATAAATTAGGAATTGATGAGTTGCGAAATGCAACAGAACCGGAGAAAAATGTTATAATTACCCTGAATAATAAATTAGCCTGAATAAAATGACAATATAAAAACAGCAATTTTTGCTGCACGTCCAAAAATCTTCAAGAAGCAACAGAACTTGCTCTTGAATTAGAAAATGGGCATAATTTTTTAAACAAAATATCACAACTTCTGATAATACACCAGTGTATATAAAAAATTATAGACTTCCACATTCACATACACAAATAATAAATGAACAAGTACAGAGGATGCTTAACGAGGATATCAGTTAGTCATATAATGCTCCATTCATTTTGGTACCGAAAAAGAATACTAAGGATAAAAAGAAATGGAGACTTCTAGTGGACTTTAGAAAGTTGAATGACAGAATTGTTAATGATAAATTTCCACTAACTAGATTAGAAGATGTTTTGGACAAACTAGGAAGAGCAAAATGGTTTTCGACACTCGATATGACTAGTTCATTTCACCAAATTGAGCTTGAAAAGGATTCAAGAACACTTACAGCATTTTCCACTCCACATGGTCATTTTCAGTTTAAACGACAGCCCTTCGGCTTAAAATTATCATCCAATAGTTTTCAAAGATTGCTTACAATAGCATTATCAGGATTGGATTCTGAAGTTTTTCTGTACGTAGACGACATAATAGTATATGGTTGCAGCTTAAATCATGACAACCAAAATCTTGTCAAGGTTCTTGGCCCCGTGCCTATATTAGACAAATATTTATTACGGCACTTGACAAAACGTCGGCAGAAAAATTGTCAGTTTTCTGTTTATGTTAATGCATAGGGGTAACAAAATGCTGAAAATACAATTAAAATGAAATGCAAATTTTGTAAATAAACACTAATTTCACTAAAACTTATGTTAAAAATCAATTTTAATTGCACAAAAACAAAATTCTAAACAAATTTTACAATAAAATGACGTTTGTTATTAAGACAACGTTGTCTAATCAAATCTAATCAATGTCATAACGCTAATAAATGCCGTCTGTACCTGTTAATTTTTTATCATGATACCAATTTGACGTTTAGCATAAATATTTGTCTAATATAGACAAAATAAAGACGAAGTCAGAAGATTTGTTGCATTTTGTAACTATTATAGAAAATTCATACCAAATTTTGCAGATATTGCAAAACAATTAAATTCTTTATTGAAGAAATCAGTTAAATTCGAATGGACCAATGAATATCAAATTGCTTTTGACACACTAAAAGAAAAATAACTAATCCACAAATATTACAATATCCAGATTTTAACAGACCTTTCATACTTACCTAGGGTTGCCAGATTCCGATTCACAAAAAACTGGACATTGGGTTTTAAAAAGCTGGACAAAACAAAAAAAAGCTGGACATAAAAAAAAAACTGAGAAAATGTTAATTTTGGTTTTGTATAAATAATTTCACAGTGATACACCAAAATACTTTTGTCATATCGCGACTCATCACTGTCTATATCTCTAGACTTTTTGATTTTTATGCAAATATACTATTTGACATCTCTTAATCAAAAATTCTATAAAATATAATTTGTTAATAATTTTTGTTTTGACCATATCTCCGATTCTTATAGACCTATTTTACTGGTTTTAAACAGCTAAATTCTTAAAGGCATATCTAATTAAGTTAGTTAAAATTTGGATTCCCGAGATTTATGGAGCGTAGTTTCTCACATTTTTTAATGGTCTATTCGACTATGCTATGCCAATTTGCATATATGCAACAAATGTCAATATTTATATTCCTAATATACATATCGTCCCTGTTTTGAATATTAGTACTATGTGAATTTTAACAAAGTTTTCAGAATAACAAAAAACACTTTAATTTAGCTATTATTTTGACATATAGCGATACTTTAGAAAAATATGCCTCTTCGCTGATTTGTTTACTAATATATTTAATACGTATTTTGAAAAATTACTCAATTGTTTACGCGCTTTAGCGCAATTCAAAAAAAAACTCCACATAGGACTTTTTGGAAAACAGTTTTTATATTGAAAATTTTTCCCATTTAAGCACAGATTTGAAGATTTCTTTCGAAATATGAGTTAAGAGACTTTATGGGGTATATTTGACCAATTATAATAACGTGTAGCGAATGTAAGCATTGCATCCATAACTTCAGGGCTAAATCTTTGCATGTATCGCGATTATTGATCGTCGTACGATCAATAATCGTACAACTTTTGTAGGGAATACAATTTCCAATATTTTGGTAATGATTATTTTCGCGAGTCAGCATTTGATTTCGAATTATTTTGATTTAATTTTCCTTAGCTATGTTACTTAAGAATATCAGTTAGATTTATACTAATAAATATATTTGGCTTTATCTCAGAATTTCGACTTATTATCACAGCATCTGTTTATTCAGAATTTTAAATTGGTATAGAAATTGCAATTTTACTTTCAATTTGAAATTTAATTTTGTGGACTTAATTTACTCCCACCAAATTTCATAAAAATCGGAGTGGTAAATATAGCCTACTTCGTTTTTTCATATAAGTTCTTTAACTAACAAGTTCCTATAAAAATATTAACGGAAGGACGGACAAGATTTGTTCGCCCCATAAAGTGATTTTAAGCTGATCAGTGCACCAAAAGGTAGTAGTAATAAAATTTAAAACAGGGACGATATGTATTATTATTTAAAAATATTACAATTAAATGAATTCATTGCATTCTTTAAAATTTAATTATCTAAACTTAAATTTTTTCGGTTCAGTCTGTCACATACATATTTGCATATGCATATGTATGTAAGAATTAAAATTAAATACTAAAAACAAAACAAAAAATAACAATTTAGTCTAGTTAGAGGGAAATCATAACGTAGTTGTATAACATAAGTACAACATAAAAATTATTGCCAAGTTATTGTACTATACTATAAAATTTCTATTTGGCTGGACAAATTAAATTTTAGCTTGAAACTGGACAAGCACCAAAAAAGCTGGACAATCCAGCCAAGTCCAGCCAGACTGGCAACCCTATACTTACCACATATGCTTCAAATTACGCACTAGGAGCAGTTTTATCACAAGGAGACATTGGACAAGACCTACCAATTTCAAACGCTAGTAAATCTTTAAACCTGTTTCGAATATGAAGAAATCTCGTGTCCAAAATATTGAAAATAAAAATAATTTTATGCATGCAAGATTCAGTGAAAACATTGAAAAGTGTCCTGACATAAACGGTTCTTTAGTAAGGAACCGAACATTGTCCGATTAGTTTTAGACTTATTCTGAAACTTTATCGGCTTTGGTGGCGGCCGTAGTATTTTGAATCTTATGTCCTGATGGTCAGAAAAGGAGTGCTCGTCCGAAACTCTCTAATCCTGAATTTCATTTATACTTCTTCTCTGATTCTATTGACGAAGGTAGCTTTATTACCTAAGTTCGATGTGATCAAGTCTTTAGTATTAAGGAAATCCATGAGGGCTTGTCCTCTGCGATTGGTGTTTGTACTACCCCAAGCTACATGGTGGGAGTTGGCATCATAACCTATTACAATTTTCTTATTTTTCCTTTGTGCCTCTTCAACCAGTTTCATCAGCTCCGACGTTGGTGGTAGTGTCAGAGAATCGAAAGGTAAACAGATGCAAGGTATATGTTGCCACGACCTTGCTTCAGCACCGTTGCATCCGATGTGGATAATCCTGTTGAGAGGAAAAAACATAAGTTCTTGTGACATAAGATATATGTTCTCGGTCGAGACACTGTAATAGCATTGAATAGTTGGAAATTTACGTGATTTATGCCCCTATTATGGTTTACAAATCAACTCTTCTTTAGTTGAAATTTTGCTCTTTGGTATTATCGATAACAACTTAAAATTTAAAGTTGAAATTTATTACAACTTTTTTGGAAAAAATTACAACTGTAGCATAAAACATGTATCGCTTATGCCGACAGAATATTGAAAAAGCAATTAAAAATAATATCATATTACAAAGTCTATAAAACAGTCAATACTTTAAATATTTTACTGATCGTGGCTTTGTTTGTATGTATTTCTTGCTTTCAATGTTCTGTCCAATTGTTACACTATCCACTTTATGAATAATGCTGTGTAAGCAATTAATTACAATATAATCTAAGAACTCTTTCAATAAAGACACACTTCGCTTAACACAAGAGAGCTGTAATTTAGCTCGAAACCAAAACGAAGGGGTGGTTTTAAGACAAGGTTAAGAAGAGAAAGGCAGTCCTGATCCGACTAATAAACCAGGATCCACCACCTCCTTGGAACCAGGCGTCGGCCATGTGGGAAAAGATCGATAGATTCGATCTTCTATTAAAAACAAAACATAAAAAAAATAATAATAATAATAATAGATATTGTGCATTCAGTTGCACATTTAGGTCAGTAGGCGTTAAACGCCATTTGACAAATATAAATATTTTTTACTTTATACATATAAATAATTTTAAAAATAATGAATAATAAAAATAATATATAGAATATTTAAG
The DNA here is from genome assembly GCF_015586225.1 of Lucilia sericata. Taxonomy (NCBI): domain Eukaryota; kingdom Metazoa; phylum Arthropoda; class Insecta; order Diptera; family Calliphoridae; genus Lucilia; species Lucilia sericata. Next base: position 32,289 of record NW_023995934.1, on the reverse strand, counting down.
TTTTCAAGCTCAATTAAAATTTTTTAATGTCCTTTGTAATGGGAAAACACCAATCCAAAATAGAAAATCCTTCGGCCAATGTGGTCAATGAAGTAGAGGTAGTACAGGGAAATACAAATCTTGAATTAATTGAATGTTGTTTAATAATAACAAATGTTTAAATAGGTTTAAATACATTGTTGCGTCTTTACGCCATACATAATAAAAGATTAAAGAAGAAATATACAATCCGAGCTAACGATTTGAATAGAGTATAGATGGAGTGGTCGGATATAGTAAAAAGGGTTAGAATAATTAGAGATGAATTTGTAAACAGTTGTACCAAGGCAACAGGTCAACAAAACGCAATTCTATATTATGAACAAAGACAGAACAATTATGATAGGAAAAGAAATTACAATAGAAGTAACAATAACTTTGTAGACAACCACGGCTTTAGAAATCCGAACAGAAATGGATTTAGAAATAATAATAACAATTATAGCAACAGAAACAGAAATAGATTGCAGCGAGGTAACTACCGCGGCAATTATGTGAGAGCAGCCAATCTATCTGAAAGCGATTCGGAAAACCAGAACGCTCCCCTAGGATCAGAACAGTAAATAAAAAAGTGTACAATCTTAACCTCAACTTAAGCATTTTCATAAAACTACAGATTAATCAAACTAAAGAATTAATAACATTGCTAGTAGACACAGGTGCAGACATATCCTTGCTAAAACACCAGTATGCCTTTAAACAATTAAATACTAAACATATAACAACATTAAGTGGAATAGGTGAAGGCAAAATTAGATCCCTTGGTACGATATTTTTTGATCTAAGATACAAGCAGTTTTTGATTCCTCATCACTTTCACGTAGTGAAAGATGAATTCCCGATATCATGTGACGGTATTATAGAATGGATTTCATTAAAAAATATAACTGCATTCTCGAATTTAGCCAAGATCATGATACTTTTATTTTAAGGCCTGAAAACATTTCACAGCAGATAGAAGTACCAATTATATCTGCTCACAGCGATATTACTTTGCCAGCCAGAGCAGAGGTCGTTCGTCAAGTGAAATTCACTCATGCTGAACAAGAAATATTGGTTCCAAATCAGAAGCCCCAAGAAGGTGTATTTATAGCTAACACATTGGTTAAAACTGACAAAGCCTTTATTAGGATTTTAAATACCAATAATTGCCCTGTAGTATTAAAGCAATCTAATATAAAACAAGTAAGAAATTATAGTCGGGCGAGGCCGACCACCTTTGACAAAAATATAATGTGATTTAGTCGCCATAATAAAGCATTTAAGTTGAATTGTACCTTGCCTTAGATATACATACTTAAGCCGTTTATTGTTGAATAAAATTGTGGACATTTAAGTGAAATTTTGATGGGGGCTTTTCATAGGGGCTAGGGTCATATGAGAACCTATTATTATGGAATTCGTGGGGGTCATCAAGTCTTGGTTATTGCAGCTTTTTGTCGTGCCATTTGTGCCAAATTTCATTGAATTATTTCCAAAATTGCGACCTGTAGTTTGATTACATGTTTTAAAAGCCCTATTCGGTGGTTCAGTTGTATGGGGGCTAGGTGAAATAATGGACCGATGGTAACTATTTTCAATAGGCTTCGTCTACGGTACCATAAAAGATCATGTACCAAATTTCATTGAATTATCTCCAAAATTGCGACCTGTAGTTTAATTAAAATTTTAAAAGCCCTATTCGGGGGTTCAGTTGTATGGGGGCTAGGTGAAATAATGGACCGATGTTAACCATTTTCAATAAGCTTCGTCTACGATACCATAAAAGATCATGTGCCAAATTTCATTGAATTATCTAAAAATTGGGACCTGTAGTTTGATTACAAAGTTTAAAAGCCCTATTCGGGGGGTTCAGTCGTATGGAGGCTAGGTGAAATAATGGACCGATGTTAACCATTTTCAATAGACTTTGTCTACGGTACCATAAACGAGCATGTGTCGAATTTCATTGAATTATCTCCAAAATTGCGACCTGTAGTGTGATTACAAAATTTAAAAGCCCTATTCGAGGGGTTCAGTTGTATGGGGGCTAGGTGAAATAATGGACCGATGTAAACCATTTTCAACAGGCTTCATCTACGGTACCATAAAAGATCATATGTCAAATTTCATTGAATTATCTCCAAAATTGCGACCTGTAGTTTGATTACAAGTTTTAAAAGCCCTATTCGAGGCGTTCAGTTGTATGGGGGCTAGGTGAAATAATGGACCGATGTAAACCATTTTCAATAGGCTTCGTCCCTGGGACAATAAAATATCATGTACCAAATTTCATTGAATTATCTTCAAAATTGCGACCTGTAGTTTGATTACAAGGATTACAAGCCCTATTGGGGGGTTCAGTTGTATGGGGGCTAGGTGAAATAATGGACCGATATTAACCATTTTCAATAGGCTTCGTCACTGGGACAATAGAAGATCATGTACCAAATTTCATTGAATTATCTTCAAAATTGCGACCTGTAGTGTGATTACAAGGTTTACATGGACGAACGGACGGACAGACGGACGGATATAGCTAAATCGACTCAAATGATTCTGAGCCGATTGGTATACTTTAAGGTAGGTATAGGACCAATATTATTGTGCGTTACAAACATCAGCACAAACCCAATATACCCTCCCCACTAAAGTGGTGTAGGGTATAAACAGAAAATTTTGCTGATTATGATATAGTCACAAATAGTAACATAAACAATGGACAAAGAAGATCAGAAATAATGAAAATTTTAAAGAAACAATTTGAAAAAACATTAACTAATCTTTGTTCTGATTATAGTGATATTTTTGGATTAGAAACGGAAACTATAACAATAAACAATTTTTATGAACAAAAGTTGAGAGTAAAAGACACAACTCCGATATATATAAAAAATTAACGAATACCACATGTACACAAGGAAGAGATAGATAGACAAGTTAAAAAACTTATATATGATAAAATTATTGAACCATCTCATTCTGAATATAATAGTCCAATACTATTGGTTCCAAAGAAATCTCTTCCTAATTCCGATAAAAAGAGATGGAGACTAGTGGTCGATTATAGGCAAATAAATAAAAAACTCGTAGCGGATAAATACCCATTACCAAGAATTGATGATATTTTGGATCAACTTGGCAGAGCAAAATATTTTTCCTGTTTGGATTTAATGTCAGGTTTTCATCAAATAGGTCTAGAAAGAGATTCTAGAGATCTTACGTCTTTTTCAACTAGTAATGGATCATACAGATTTACTAGATTACCTTATGGTTTAAAAATAGCCCCAAATTCATTCCAAAGAATGATGACAATTGCTTTCAGCTGTCTAAAGCCTGACCAAGCTTTGTTGTATATGGACGATCCAGTAGTACTAGGTTGTTCCGAAAAGCACATGCTTTCGAATTTAACAAATGTGTTTGAGTTATGAAGGAAATATAATCTCAAGTTGCATCCTGAGAAATGTACGTTCTTCAGGAAAGAGGTAACATATCTGGGACATAAATGTACGGATAAAGGAATACTCCCAGACGATAGCAAATATAGCGCAGTTGAAAACTATCCAACACCAAACAAGTTAGAGTGCTATATTCGGCTATGCCGAATCTTAAATACCCTCCACCAGCAAGCTACTTTTTATTGAAACCCACCTAACTATCTAATTTTTAGATAAGTCGCCGAAATTTTTGTGGAACTAATGTTGATTAAGTCCAGAAAAATTTAGAATGATTTATCTATACACAGAACATACATACATACTTATGTCGAATTTTATCCGGATATAATAATTTAATAACGAATTAAGTGGTATTAAGTGATTTTCAACAGTTAACCTTATATGGAGCTAAGACAACTTCTGGACCGGTCCGGAAAAAATTCCGTATGATTTATATACATATATATAAAATACAAATATATGTCAAATTTACCTACATGTGTATAAAATGTGCGTTTAAGTAATTTTCAGAAATGGCCCTTATATGGGAGTTGTGACCAAATATGGACCGATCCAGAAAAAATTTTATACCTATGTATGAGATGTGCGTTCAAGTAATTTACAGAAATGGTCCTTATATCTGAGTTGTGACCAATTATGCACCGATCAGGAAACAATTTCGTATGATGCAGAAAAAGATCAAGTATAATTTTACTCCAATAGGTGCGTTTAGGTGATTTTAGGAAGTGGACTTTATATAGGAGCTATGTGCAATTAAGGGCCTATCCGGAAAAAATTTCGTAGAGTGATTTATGTAAAGACAAAACATATAAGTGTCGAATTTTCTCAAGATAACTTTATTTGACAATGAAATATGTGCGTTTAAGTGATTCTCAGAAGTGGACCTTATATGGAAGCTATGACCAATAATGGACCGATCCGAGAAAAAAGTGGTAAAGTGATTTGCATGTACACAAAACTTATTCAAGTCAAATTTTATTCCCATATCTTAAGAATTCAATGAAATATATGCGTGTAAGTGATTTTCGGAAGTGAACCTTATATGGGAACTATGACCAATTATGGGACTATTCGGGAAAAATTTCGCAGAGTGATTTATATTTGGGCAAAACATGTTTGTGTCGAATTTTATCAAGATGGCCTTATTTGATAATGAAATATGTGCTTTTAAGTGATTTCGTAGCTGGGCCTTATATGGGAGTTATGACCTATAATGGACCGATCCGTAAAAAATTTTGTAAAATGATTTATACGTACACAAAACATATTCAAGTCGAATTTTATCCCGATAGCTTTAGAATTCAATGAAATATATGCGTTTAAGTGATTTTCGGAAGTGGACCTTATATGGGAGCTATGACCAATTATGGGCCTATCCAGAAAAAATTTCGTAGACTGATTCATGTTTAGGCAAAACATATTTGTGTCGAATTTTATCAAGATAGCTTTACTTGACATTGAAATATGAGCTTTTAAGTGATTTTCGGAAGTGGGCCTTATATGGCATCGATGACCAATAATGGACCGATCCGTAAAAAATTTTGTAGAAAGATTTGTATGTAACAGATTTGTGTCGAATTTTATCCCGATAGCTTTATAATTCAATGATTTTCGGAAGTCGACCTTATATGGGAGCTATGACCAATTATGGGCCTATCCGGAAAAAATTTCGCAGAGTGATTTATATTTAGACTAAACCTATTTGTGTCGAATTTTATAAAAATAGCTTTATTTGACAATGAAATATGAGCTTTTAAATGATTTTCGGAAGTGGGCCTTATATGGGGGCTATGACCAATAATGGGCCGATCCGCAAAAAATTTGGTAGAATGATTTGTATGTACACAAAACATATCCAGCCCGAATTTTATCACAATAGCTTTATTCATCAATGAAATATGTGCGTTTAGGTGATTTTCACAAGTGGACCTTATATGGGAGCTATGACCCATTGTGGACCGACTGAGATCTACGTTGGTAATATGATTTCTGTTCATATTATATTTGTATGTACAAAATTTGGTGTTGATACCGATATATATGATTGAGTTATTAACGATAAACTAATTTCCTGGAATATATACCTTTGTATGGGGGCTATGGGAAATATTGGATCGATTGTAAAGATTTTGAACATAATTGATCGGTGCCATGAAAAAATAAAGTGTGACAAAATTCATCGCAATATCTTTGGTAGTTTCTGAGAAAGCTTCAAAAGAATTAGGAAAAAAACGTAATTTTTTTCGAGGTAGTTTGAAATTTTTACTCATAACTTTTTACGTTGTGAACCGATTTTGCTGATTTTCAATACCAAACTGCTTAGGATAATAATAAATATTTACGGTGAATTTGGTTGATTTCCTTTGCTTAGTTTTAACGTGAGCGTGTTTTACACAGACGGACAGACGGACATAGCTAAATCGACTCAGAATTTCATAAGGACCCAGAATATATATACTTTGTTGGGTCTTAGATGAATATTTTTTGGTGTTACACACGGAACGACAAACTTATATATACCCTCTATCACCACTGATGGTGGTGGAGGGTATAAAAACGCTGACGAGGCAAGACGATTTGTAGCCTTTTGCAACTATTATAGAAGATTCATCAAAAAATTTTCCGATTATTCAAGACATTTGACACGGTTGTCGAAGAAAAATGTTGAGTTCAAATGGACTGAGGCTTGTGATTTGGCTTTTAAACATCTAAAAAAGGCATTAATGAGTCCAACATTGCTTCAGTATCCAGATTTTTCAAAAGAATTTTGTATAACAACTGACACAAGCAAACAAGCTTGTGGTGCCGTTCTAACACAAGAACACAATGGAAAGCACCTTCCAGTCACATATGCTTCAAAAGTATTTACAAAGGGCGAAAGCAATAAATCAACTATAGAACAGAAGTTAACAGCTATACACTGGGCTATTATGCATTTTAGACCGTACATATATGGAAAACATTTCATAATCCGCACTGATCACAGACTATTATCTTATTTATTTTCTATGAAACATCCAAGTTCAAAATTAACAAGAATGAGACTTGATTTAGAGGAATATGATTTTACAGTTGAATATCTTAGGGGAAAAGATAATTATGTTGCTGACGCATTATCGCGTATAACCATAAATGATTTGAAAGAAATGAACAATAAAAATAACAATGTATACAAAATAACAACAATGGCAAAAGAGTCACTTGAAAAATCTCCAGTTACATTAAACAAAAAGCATTTAGAAAATAAACATGAGAAGCCCAATGTATTTAACCCAATTATGAATTCGGACGTCAGAAAATTTTGCAAGCTAAAAATTGACCCACATACATTTTATATTAAACGTGGTAAATCGAAACTTGCATGTATGAAAATAAATGAATTGTTTATCAATGGGAAATTTGACTTAGGACAATTTTTCCCAAGGCTCGAAGAAGTGGTCGGTAAATTAAAAATAATAAATTACAAGTGGCACCTACTGTGAAAATTTTCGAATTTGCCTCTATTAATGAATTTAAGGAAATGGGCAATAAATTATTAAAAGTAAAGAAAGTAGCGCTACTTAATGAGGTGATCCACGTAACAAATGCTAAGTTAATAACAGAGATAATGAAACAATATCATGATGATCCAACGGAGGGCGGACATTCTGGTGTTTCAAGATCTCTTAATAAAATAAAAAGATATTATTTCTGGAAGAACATGACTTGTGATATTACGAAATATGTTAAAGTGTGCCAAAAATTCCAGTCGGCTAAAATTACAAAACACACAAAAATGCCATTGACTTTGACAAATACACCAGCTAAACCATTTGATACGGTAATAGTGGACACTATAGGCACATGGTATACAGAGGCGTCACGAGCAAAAAACTATTTCCCTCTCTTTCGCACAAAACGATTTCAATGATTTTTTTAACTGTATTTTATATTCCTCTTCTCACCAAACAATTTTAAAATCAAACAAAAGCTGATTTTAGACTTTTTTAAATGTCAAAAGTGTTTTCCTCTTCTCACCAAACAATTTCAAAATCAAACAAAAGCTGATTTTAGACTTTTTTAAATGTCAAAAGTGACACCTCTGTATACTTTGTGCTATAGGTTTTGAACATTTTATTCTTACTTATGGACCGATAAAAACGTTCATTACGGACATGGGTACAGAGTACAAAAATTCGGTGCTTAATGAATTATGTAACCTTTTTTGAAGATAGAAAATATTACATCGACTGATCATCATCACCAGACGCTAGGAACTATAGAAAGAAGTCATAGAACCTTCAACGAATATGTAAGATCATACATATCCGTTGACAAAAGCGATTGGGATGAATGGCTCAGGTATTTCACTTACTGTTTCAATACCAAGACATCTACGGTGCATGACTATTGCCCTTATGAGTTAGTTTTCGGTAAGATTCCTAATGGGTTTCAACAATTTGATAAGGTTCATACAATATCACCTTTATATAATGTAGAAGATTATGCTAAGGAAGTAAGATATAGGTTAGAAATAGCACATAAGAGAGCACGAGAAATAATTGATAGGTATAAGTTAAAACAGAAATTAAATTATGATAAGACATTGTTAGATTATAAATTAAAAGTCGGAGATTTAGTTTTAGTTAAAAATGAAGTAGGTCACAAATTAGATCCACAATATAAAGGACCTTACGAAATTAAAAACATAGATTTAAGAAATAATGTAACTATAGTAGATAAGAAAAATAAACAAGTTAGAGTGCTATATTCGGCTATGCCGTATCTTAAATACCCTCCACCAGCAAGCTACTTTTTATTGAAACCCACCTAACTATCTAATTTTTAGATAAGTCGCCGAAATTTTTGTGGAACTAATGTTGATTAGGTCCAGAAAAATTTAGAATGATTTATCTATACACAGAACATACATACATACTTATGTCGAATTTTATCCGGATATAATAATTTAATAACGAATTAAGTGGTATTAAGTGATTTTCAACAGTTAACCTTATATGGAGCTAAGACAACTTCTGGACCGGTCCGGAAAAAATTCCGTATGATTTATATACATATATACAAAATACAAATATATGTCAAATTTACCTACATGTGTATAAAATGTGCGTTTAAGTAATTTTCAGAAATGGCCCTTATATGGGAGTTGTGACCAAATATGGACCGATCCAGAAAAAATTTTATACCTATGTATGAGATGTGCGTTCAAGTAATTTACAGAAATGGTCCTTATATCTGAGTTGTGACCAATTATGCACCGATCAGGAAACAATTTCGTATGATGCAGAAAAAGATCAAGTATAATTTTACTCCAATAGGTGCGTGTAGGTGATTTTAGGAAGTGGACTTTATATAGGAGCTATGAGCAATTAAGGGCCTATCCGGAAAAAATTTCGTAGAATGATTTATGTAAAGACAAAACATATAAGTGTCGAATTTTCTCAAGATAACTTTATTTGACAATGAAATATGTGCGTTTAAGTGATTCTCAGAAGTGGACCTTATATGGAAGCTATGACCAATAATGGACCGATCCGAGAAAAAAGTGGTAAAGTGATTTGTATGTACACAAAACTTATTCAAGTCAAATTTTATTCCCATATCTTAAGAATTCAATGAAATATATGCGTGTAAGTGATTTTCGGAAGTGGACCTTATATGGGAACTATGACCAATTATGGGACTATTCGGGAAAAATTTCGCAGAGTGATTTATATTTTGTAAAATGATTTATACGTACACAAAACATATTCAAGTCGAATTTTATCCCGATAGCTTTATAATTCAATGAAATATATGCGTTTAAGTGATTTTCGGAAGTGGACCTTATATGGGAGCTATGACCAATTATGGGCCTATCCAGAAAAAATTTCGTAGAGTGATTCATGTTTAGGCAAAACATATGTGTGTCGAATTTTATCAAGATAGCTTTACTTGACATTGAAATATGAGCTTTTAAATGATTTTCGGAAGTGGGCCTTATATGGGAGTTGTGACCAATAATGGACCGATCCAATAATGGTAGAATGATTTGTATGTACACAAAACATATCCAGCCCGAATTTTATCACAATAGCTTTATTCATCAATGAAATATGTGCGTTTATCTTTGGTAGTTTCTGAGAAAGCTTCAAAAGAATTAGGAAAAAAACGTAATTTTTTTCGAGGTAGTTTGAAATTTTTACTCATAACTTTTTACGTTGTGAACCGATTTTGCTGATTTTCAATACCAAACTGCTTAGGATAAATATTTACGGTGAATTTGGTTGATTTCCTTTGCTTAGTTTTAACGTGATCGTGTTTTACACAGACATACAGACGGACATAGCTAAATCGACTCAGAATTTCATAAGGACCCAGAATATATATACTTTGTTGGGTCTTAGATGAATATTTTTTGGTGTTACACACGGAACGACAAACTTATATATACCCTCTATCACCACTGATGGTGGTGGAGGGTATACAAAGAGCAAATAGTTCATAAGAATAGACTTAAGGTTTTCAACAAATAATATAATTAACATTATTCTTAGTAACATATGCGCATGTGTTTAAGTAATAAATAAAATTAATTATTAAGAATATAGTAATAATTTGTTAAATAATGTCCATACATTTAAAAAGGGTATGAACATTCTTCCGTAAAATGGAGGTGTAGCATAAAACATGTATCGCTTATGCCGACAGAATATTGAAAAAGCAATTAAAAATAATATCATATTACAAAATCAATAAAACAGTCAATGCTTTAAATATTTTACTGATCGTGGCTTTGTTTGTATGTATTTCTTGCGTTCAATGTTTTGTCCAATTGTTACACTATACACTTTATGAATAATGATGCTGTGTAAGCAATTAATTACTATATAATCTAAGAACTTTTTCAATAAAGACACACTTCGCTTAACACAAGAGAGCTGTAATTTAGCTCTTGCGAAGAACTAAGATTTAACTAAAACATTTTTTAATTGCATACAACTTATCAAAAGCAGTTGTAACAAATTACAACTCAATTGTTTAGAATAAATTTTTAAAATAAAACAAAGTAAAGTTTTTTTTAATTTTCTTAAATTTCGTTAAGCACTGATTTCAAGTTCAATACTTTTGTCATTTACGAAAAACACAAATTCATAAACCTTTCACTTAATTTTATGACAAAAAAGCACTTCTTAGGTTGGCAACATCAACACAATTACAACTGAAATTGGTTGTTTCAATTTCAACTCAACTGAGTTGGTTGTAAACCATAATAGGGGCATTAATCCAGAAACCTTGTTGCCAATCGTCCAAGGAATAAAGCTATATGTATTTTAATTACCTTAAAATTCATGAAGATTTAAAAATTCTTTTGAATTTTTAACTTCGAAACTGTGAAATGCTATAAGTTGGCATTAAATAAAACAAAAATAGCACTTTTAGCGAATCCTTGTAATTTAGAGATTATTTCAACAGTTTTAGAATTTTTTCAAAGAAAAATTCCAATTTCCGAAAATCTTTATGACATCAAAGTAGCCTTCCATGTTTCGGCCTATTTGACAAACAAACACCGATTTGAAAATGTTAAAACTAAATATTTTTTAATGTAACTTACGCCCTTTTGGGTTTCAGAAAAAACAAATTCTCAAGGGCGTAAGTTTCATATCTCCGTAAGTAAAACAAAAACAACAAATTTTTCTTCAAATAATAATTTGTCAATAAGAAATAAGCTTAAATTGAGAAAATGTCGAAAATTTTTGGTTTCTTTATCATTTTAGACGGTTTTTTGCTTCTCCTGAAAAATTTGTTCAATGTAACTTAGGGCTTTTTGGATTTCATATGACGATATGTTCACAACATATGGTTGATTAATGAATATGTAAACAAACCAAAGAAAACGAAAATTTGGAAGTTTGACATTTTTAGAAAGAAAAATATTATTAATTTATACACAAATATTAAAAAAATATTTGTAATTAGATTTATTCTAATTCTATTTATCATAAAAGAGTTTGTTTGTTGTGAAAAGTTATAATAAATATTGACAATCTAGCGTTTTTAAAACAATATCAATGTCTTTCTCTTAACGATTTAAAATTTTTATTTTAATAACATGTTCGTAACACTAAGATTTAAAACAATAATATATTTTTAATGATATTACATGATTTGTTAACTTTAAATATCCTTTCATTTATAAGAAAAAACTATTTTGTTTGTTTTTGGTGTTTTGTTAGCGATTGAGATTTCAGCAAACGGGCATTACTAATCTTTGTTTATAATAGTTTTAAAATGTCAGAATAAAAAAACAGAAAAAAAAATATTATTTAAAATTTTAATCCTTTAATATTTATTTTTTATAGTCAAAATTTCTTGAAAAAATATATGTTAAATTGAATTATATGGAGGTTCTGACTCAAAAATTTCATGTTTATATCTTTGTTAGTTTCTTGTAAAAAAAATAAAAGTTATACATTTACATGTTAAATTAAAAAATATGTTTGTTGAAAATACCTAATTTGTATATCTTCTATCTATGTATATAATATATATTTATCAAGTTTATTTCGTTTGAAAATCTTAAGATCTCAGAATTAAATAAAAACCGTTTCTTTATTTTTTTCGACTTTATTGTCGTGATGTTCTTAAACAACTAACTTAAATTATATCATTTGTTTATCAACTAAAACTCTGACAGATATTCAGTCAGCAGTTTTACATTTGAAAAGAAATATGAGTTGTTTTCATATTTGAATTTATTTATGCTGAAAGAAATATGAGTTGTTTTTATATTTGAATTTATTTATGCTGACAATGTATTTATGTATTACAAGGAAACGGGAGTTTACTATTGTGCATGGATTGTGTATCCATAACACCCCCGGACGAAGATGCTTGCCCATTTTCCAAAGGAATTATGGGTAAGTTAACTGTAACTTGAGTTTTCTTATTTTCTTTAATCTTAGATGTAGATACATAAGACAACAATAATAATTACTTGTTCAATTCACAATTAAGTTGTATATTGTACCTACTAAAGTGTAGTAACAGTGATTGTGAGCAGATCTTTGCAGCAAGTCATAAGTTTATGTTCTCAATGAAAAAAAAAAAACAATCAAAACAAATATACATAACAATGTCGAAAGATAAAAAATCAAAAAATATTAAATTAATTAAACATGCGAAATAAACCAAATTAATTTCTTTGAATTTTCAATTCTTTATTCCACATTTTAAACTAATAAATAAACTGTTTTTAATAAAATTTTAGGTTTTTTGTTTTGGTAAACAGCTGTTTGTTTTTGATTTCAGTGTTACCACTTTATCGTCTTTTATACTAAAATCGTTTGAATTTTTTGTTTATATGCTGAAATAAACAATTGGCAACACTAAACTTTCTTACAACATTCGAAAAACATATGAAAAATTGTCGTAGGAGTTGTATAGAGTTTTTGCATAGAAAATACCAACAACATTGTTATGACTATTGTAGCAGCTGCTAACATACAACGCTACAACATCGATTGTGAATTGAACAACTATAACAGTGGCAATAGATACATACTGTATTTTCTCATGATATTTTTATTCTTTGATAATTTTGATATTTTCCATGTGTTTGTAATGTAATTCTTCTAAAGTTATTGATTCATTAGTGGTTATATTTCTAATAGGATTTGGAACAATAATAGTGTCTTGATAGTTTTTCTTATTATACCATTTATCCAAATAAATTTGACAATTTTCAATATAAATTAAATAGTTTCCATTTAAAGTAGGTGGGAACTTATTACAAGTATGATTTACATCAAAGTTTCCGTTAATTACTACAATAGCATTAATTCCAATCTCTATCACCTCCGTTAAAGTGTTAATTTCATAATTACATGTCATTTGATTTTGATTAAATATATTTTGAATACAGTTATCTTGAACATTCTTTAAGTCTGATTTTTTGTTAGTTTTTTATAAACAGTGTTTTGCTTAACAATATAGTTCTTATTATCTAATACAATTTGTTTTTTATTCTTGTTTGGAATTGGTTGGATAACAATTTCTTTATATGTTTCAGTTTCCATATTAGGAATCCTAATTATAAAAATTATGTTTTTATCATGAAATGCAACATCCAATTCGATGTTTTTAATTTTGTCTATTGTAATGTTAAAGTCGTTAATCTCTTGATCGGTAAGTATGTTTCTAGTAAGAGTCCTTAATTTAGAAGCCAATAATATCTAACTTGTTCAATTATTTTTTCTATATGATCTAATTCGTATTGTAATTCGAATTTTCTAACTTGTGTTAGAGTTTCATTGATTAATTGTTTATTTTGTATAATAGATATAGTTTGTAAATTTCCCAAGTCAGACAGTTTTACTAGTTGATTTTCAAAATGTTCGTTTATTGTAACTTGTTTATTAACTTGTTCGATAATGTTTCTGTTATTTTCTGTTATAATTTTTAATTTAGTTTCTATTTCAATTCGGTCGTTATCATCCATAACACCGTATATCCATTTAGGTCCCGTTCCAAATACGTTTACTAGTCCTCTAATCTGTCTATGCCTAGGTATAATCGAATATAATTGCTTTTCAATATGTCTAATTTGATGATTAGTTCTTTAATGGTTCTATTTTAAACTTCAATTCCTTCACATAGTCGGAATATTTTTCTGTGTTGAATATATGTAGTATTTTAAAATAATTTTCAATAAGAGCCACTTCTCCCGTTTGTATTAAAGTAAATCCGTTTCCATAACTCAAATCAGTTGTCAGTAGTTTTTGTGCTAGGGCCAGGTTGATCGTCAGCATTGTCAACAAGAACCTCCAAAGATCTAGAAATATATTTTTTCTCTTTAATAAACTGATCTTTATGATAAAGATTTTCCTTATGAATATACTTTCTAGGATTAATTTGTTTTGCCTTAACTTTCTTAATTTTTTGATTCAATTTTCCATCTTTTCCTACCTTTTTGGTATATTTAGTATTAATACTATGATCATGTCTATTTCTATTTATGTAATCTAAAGTTTTTTGTTTTTTACTGTCCATTCTCATATATATTTCTTTTGTGTCAACTTTATTTGAAAAATGTAAATCTATTGGCTTTTTGCCAGTAGTTGAATGTGTCAAATTGTTATAAGCACTTAAGGCTTGTATGGGTAAATCAATATTAAAGTTAATGTCATTTTCCTGTTCCCTAATCTTCAAAATTCTTATCTGTTCATTCAAGGTTCCATGAAGTCTTTCGACATCAGAATTACCTGTGTGTCTATTTGGAGTAGTAAAATGACATTCATTATTTTGTTTTTCCAAAAAATCTGTAAACAATGGTGACCTAAAACCACCTTCATTATCCAATATAATTTTATTCGGTTTTTTCATCAAAAGAAACAGTTTTAAATAAGCTTTAATTAATGTCAAAGTTGTTCTTTCAGGAATTTCTTCAATCATTGCATATTTTGTAAATTTATCTATCATTGTTACGTACATTTGATTGTTATTTATACACCATATATCTGAATAATATATTTGAAAAGGACCTGTTGGAGTTTCTGTTTTCTCCAAAGGTAGCTTAATAGGGTTTCTTTCATGTTTAAAGTTACAAATGTGGCAATTGTTAATAAATTTTGTTATTTCTTTTTTCAGGTTTGGATAGTAATATAATTGTTTTAAATCTTCATAAGTTTTGTTTATTCCAGGGTGATTATTATCAAACCTATGATGTTTGGCTATTATTTCCAATATTTCTTCAACATTCTTTTCTTCAATAATATGATTAGTTAAGAATACTTCAGCTTCAATAATATTATTAGAGTTAGATTTTCTGTCTTTGAATTCATTTTGGAGTTTTATTAAATCCTCTTTGTCAGGACAATATAATGCCACTGCTTTAAATAGTATGATCTTGTCTAATATTTGCGCTATCAGATCAGAATCAAGTTCTGTATAGTTATATATGATTCTATTATTAGAAAATATTATATCTTCATCAATTTTAGATAAATCTCCTTTTTTAAGGATAATTTGATTCTTGAAATTTTGAAAAGGTTTTTCTGTAACCTTAAACAAGTCTGAACTGTCTTCTTCAGCAGAATGTACAGTTTGGTTGTCATCTTCAATGACTGGAATACTTTCCAAAATGTCTACTCTACTAGTTGTTTGTTTTTTACTATAAGGGTTTCTTGGGTTTTTTTCGCAAGATCTTCCCTAGAGTGTATTTCTCTTAAATGTTTATTTAATGCACTTATTGTTGCATAAGTTTTTCCACATAAAGGGCAATTTGTTTTTCCCTCATGCATCAACATATGTTGATTTTCGCTAGTTTTATCTCTGGTATTTTTATCACATATTTGGCATTGTGAATAATATTTTTGGTTTACGTTAGTTTCCCTAATTCTTGAAAGTGCATCCGCTACTTTGTTTTCTTTACCTTGTACATGGTATATATCGAACTCATATTCATTGAGCTTGATTTTCCATCGAATAAGTTTAGAATTGGGTTCTTTTAGGTTTGCTATCCATATTAAAGGTTTGTGATCTGTATGTAAATCAAATCTTCTTCCGTAAAGGTAATGTCTAAATTGTTTTACTGCCCATACTATTGACAGCAATTCTTTCTCTATAGTTGAGTAATTACATTCATGATTATTTAGCGTTCTTGATGCAAATGCTATTGGCCCTTTCTTTTGTGAAAGTACTGCGCCCAAGGCATAATTACTCGCATCCGTTGTTAATATAAATTTCTGATTAAAGTCAGGATACCTTAATATCATATCTGACATAAGAATATTTTTTAATTTTTCAAAACTCTCCCTATAATCCTTATCATTTACGTTGATAACTGCGTCCTTTTTAAGGCGGATCGTTAAAGGTTTTGCAATTTTAGAATAATTGGGAATAAATTTTCTATAATAACCACTTAGTCCTAGGAAACTTTGTATTTCCCTGACCGTTTTTGGAATGGTTTGTTTTTTAATAGCTTTTTTCAAGAACTCGCTTTTATTTAAAGACACTTTTAAGTTTGCTCCTCAATGTAATAAATATTTTTTCTAAGTTACTAATGTGCTCTTGTATAGAAGTCGAAAATACTAAGATGTCGTCCATGTAAATAACACAGATTTTGTTAACATGTTCCCTAAGAACATTGTTCATCATGCGCTGAAAATTCGAAGGAGCGTTCTTAAGCCCAAAAGGCATTCGAACGAACTCAAAATGACCATTATGCGTAGAGAAAGCTGTTTTTTCGCGGTCTTCAGGTTCTACTTCTATTTGATAGAATCCCTTGGTAAGATCTAATGTCGAAAAATAATTCGCTCTACCTAGTTTGTCTAGTATGTCATCTATTCGTGGTATAGGATATTTATCTTCCTTAGTAACCTGATTTAATTTGCGGTAATCTATGACTATACGCCATTCTTTGTTACCTACTTTGTCCTCTTTTTTAGGGACAATCCATATAGGTGCGTTATATGGTGAATTTGAATGTTTTATGATTCCTTGTTCTAACATTTCGTTCATTTGTTTTTCTACTTCTTCTGTATGAATACTAGGATATCTATATGTTTTAGAATATATGGGACCTGTCAGTCCTGTATCAATTTTATGCTTTACTTCATTTGTAAAGGTCAAATCATCACCTTTATGATAGAAAACATCTTCATGTTTCTGAATTATGATACGAATAGCTTTTGATTCTTCGGAATTCAAATGGTCTAAACGTAAAGGATTATTAGTATTACCTAATTGCTCAATACTATAAAATTCTGGTAACCGATTTATATCATCTGAAACTGTCGTCTCCTCATCATCTCCTTCATAATATAACCTTAATGTCCTTCCATTTATTTTTAAAGTTTTTTCTTCGTAATTAAATGTTGCTCTGTTTAATCTTAAAGTCAAATGTCCCTAAAGTCCATGGAAAAAATCATGAAATTCGTATAAACCGAAAGTGGTATCTGAAACTAATGGTATTTGCATACTGTCTTTTGGTATAATACCCTCGTGGGAAATATTAAAAATTCCTAATGCTGTTTTAATCGATATGGGGTTCTCCAACCTTTTGATAAATTGTGGGGGACAATGGTCAAAATTTAAAAAGTTTTCGGTCGATCCTGTGTCAATTAATAGTCGCAAGGACCTTGATTTTCCTCTAAACATGGGAGTCCGAGTCTCCCGAGTCTTTTAGGTGAGAGGCCATTACAGGAAAATTTCCCGTAACTCTGTCTGTCTTGTCTAACATAATTTTTATAATCAAAATTCAAACACTTACAATTACATTCCGCTTCCTTGGACTGCTGACCATATGGTTTTGTCTTCTCGTCTGAGTTGTTGAAACGTCCATCGGTTCCGGTTGTTGTTGTGTTGTTGGTAAGCATAGCTTAGGTTGCCACTTGTTATGTTGATCATTATTTTGTAGCCATCTATTGTTTTGTTGCCCGTTGTTTGTTGTCCCGTTGTTTGTTATAATTGGTCTTAGGCTGCCAATTATTTCTTCCTTCCATCCTACCGACTGCGCCAATTAAATAAAAACCGTTTCTTATATATTTTTTTTTTTCGAATACTCGGTGAAAAATGTTGAAACACTTAATATCGCTTGCTTCTCAGCATATATAATTTGCGCTTATATATACGAAATATACACAAGGATACCCGAGTATCCTACCGACTGCGCCAATTAAATAAAAACCGTTTCTTTATTTTTTTTCGACTTTATTGTCGTGATGTTCTTAAACAACTAACTTAAATTATATCATTTGTTTATCAACTAAAACTCTGACAGATATTCAGTCAGCAGTTTTATATTTGAAAAGAAATATGAGTTGTTTTCATATTTGAATTTATTTATGCTGAAAGAAATATGAGTTGTTTTCATATTTGAATTTATTTATGCTGACAACACAGGGTATACAGAGGCGTCACGAGAAAAAAACTATTTCCCTCTCTTTCGCACAAAACAAATTCAATAATTTTTTTTAGCTGTATTTTATATACCTCTTCTCACCAAACAATTTCAAAATCAAACAAAAGCTGATTTTAGACTTTTTTAAATGTCAAAAGTGACACCTCTGTATACTTTGTGCTGACAATGTATTTATGTATTATAACAATAACACATACAAATCAACAAGCAAACGGGAGTTTACTATTGTGCATGGATTGTGTATCCATAACATCAGTACAACATATTAGAAAAAAATTACTGCAATATTTTCGAAATGGGTCTCAAAAAATCCGTAATTTTTAGCGGATTAACCGAAAAAATAATTAAATTTTTTTTGAGTTTTTTTTTGGAGGAAATTATACTAAATATATGGAAAATAATCAACTAATTTTTTGATTAATTTATTTTTTTTTTTTGATTATTTACATTAATTCCAATAATCGTAATCAATAATTAATTAAAAAAATTGAAAATAATCGTTAATTAATCATTAATTTCACCTTTATAATAAAAATAATCTAATTAATAATGATTACGATTATTAATCATTATTTTACAGCTATGGTATATATATAAAAATTAATGTGTGTTTGTTTGTATGCAGCCTAAACGGCTAAACCGATTTTCTTAAAATTTTCACAGTGTGTTCCCGTATGCCTGTAAGGAATAATAGGCTACTTTTTATTTTAAAATTCCAAGTGGGCGAAGTGCGGACTATTTTCCTAAGGATTCTTAACTTTTTTTCAGGGAACCAACCCCAAATCAATAGTAATCCCTGTTAAAATATTATGAATATTTCGGCTTTTTCATTTAAGCACCTGGAAATTCGCAATAGAGAAATTAAATTTTACATTTAAGCAATGGAAACTCGTATCGTGGTGTAAATAAAATATTTCAGATCTGTTGGTCACATTTACAGTTAATGGGACCCAGCGGAAAGCTCCAACTAAAGAAATACTAAAAATGCACTAAAGTTTTGGAGTAGGATTTTTATTGATGTGTTTGGTTTCATGGAGAAGAGTTAGGAATCTTAAAAAAATAGAAGGAATATTGAAAACAATTCCCTATGTAGACACTTCAAGGAGTTCTTACCTGCCAATTCCTTAAATCCTTTAGTGTAAAACACACTAAACCTTCATTATGTAGGACGACGACCTAAAACAAAAGATTTATATAACCATCTAATATATTGAGGACAACTATATTAACTGTTTGAATTGTCCTCAACAATAAACAAGGCGGAATCGAACCAAAAATGTTTCAGATAAGCACAAATATACCAAAATAATGAGATTTCCAATGGCCCATAACCTAAAAAAGCATTAGGTGACGATAAATGTAGAATGAGCTAAAATTAACACATTTTTTTAATCTAATTTTATTAAAAACATGCAAAAGAGTCTTAAACCTATCATTACAGCAAAAGTTTGCTACAATAAATGCTGATATATCCATGCGAAAATAGAAAATGTCCATATATATTTAGTTAGGGTTACAATAGTGTTCACAAAAACATGATTACATTTTTCACTCCTTTTCTACGAAAATCAATTTTAATTTCATAATTTATGGCTTAGTTAATTTTTCAGGACGTAATATATTTAAAATATAAAGAATGAAATTTTTATCTTGCTGGAAAAAATTTTTATACTAAAAATATTAAAATTTTGTGTTCTTGTGAACAGTTATGGAAATCACTGTATACGAAATTTTGTATTTTATTCATATGGGAGGTGCCAATCCCCCATTGAAAGTCAGCCCATTTTGCTCTAAATGTTCACATGAATGTCAAAGTTCTTCATGTAAAATTTGAAGATTCTAGCTCTAGTAGTTTTTCAGATACAAACATTTTTCTATTTAATTCATATGGCTGTGCCCAGCTCCTCTTGATTAAAGTCCGTCCTTTATTCACCAAAATGTTTAGATGAATATTAAAGTTCTTCGTTGAAAATTTTAAGAATCTTATTTTATTAATTTTCCTTATAAAAGAATTTTTTATTTAATTCATATGGGAGGTGCCGCTCCCCCCATTGGCCGTCCGCCAATTTATTACCCAAAATGTTTACATATATGTTAAAGTTCTTCGTCCAAAATTCTAAGATAAGATAAGATTCTAGCTCTAATAGTTTCCAAGATAAACGAATTTTTTTATTTAATTCATATAAGCGATGCCACGCCCTCTGCAGATAGTCCGCCCACTTTTTGTCCTAAATAATCGTATTGACACTAAAGTGTCTCCGACAAAATTTGAGAACTCTAACTGTTATATTTTCTCAGATAAACTGATTTAATTTTTAATTTTTTTTATGAAAATAGTTCGTGAATTATATTATACTTTTTCTTAAATTTTATAAAAATGTTGTAGTTTTATTTAATGATAATATAATTAATATAATTATGCTTACTTTCTCTAAAATTTAAGAAAGAAATATTACGAAAGGTTTTCGTACTTTCGTAAAAATAGAAAAGGGTTTTATTAAATAATATTTCGTATTATTCACGAAATTTTTGTAAATATTACGAAAATAGAAGTTACGAATTTTTTTTCGTAAAGTTGAGCATGGATTATTTTCAGTGTACAACATATCTGCAGCAGCTTCCGTTGATCCAATATCATCGAAATTTCTACCCATCATAAACAACAGCATCAACATCAAGACATCCATCTTCAGCTAAAGACACCAATAGTCATATTCATCAACACTAGATAGAGAGCGTAGAAACCATATTGCAAAAATAAGGTAAGTAAAAAAGTACTGCGGTAGTTGATGGTAGTTGGTAAAATTTTATTAAACTTTAAACTTAAGGGTTGAATCAAGGCCGCTGTTGCTGGCGCCGAAAAATTATCTGTACATTTGAATTTTCTTTTTAATAGTTTCTTTTTTAAATTATTTTGCTAAAACAAAAAAAAAAAAAAAAATCAAGCAATTGTTTCCATAGTTTTTTTTTTTTTTTTTTTGCTAAAACCAAAAAAACAATTATTTATTTTCTATTGGACCAAGTATGTTTTGGGCATACACAGCCAAAGGTGAGTCTGTCAGCGATTATACTTGTTGACTTGGAGAGGATCCCGGCCAATGGGATATTGAGGAACTGACGAGGTAGCTGAGGCACGCCCAGCAAGCTTTAACTAAAGCTTAACTCGATTTGGAGTTTTTTTATTTCGGACCATACCTTTCTCAAAATTTAGAGTAAATAGTTTTTTTGAACAAAATTTAACTCAATTTAGTAATCATATTAATCTCATTATTCGGCATTGTTTCGGAACATCAACACCCACCCAAATTTTAATATAAATTAATTGTCATACTGATTTCGGCATAAATTTAATTACATCTACACTGAAAATAAGCCGTGCTTAACTTTACGAAAAACAATTACGAAACTTTTTTTACAAAATAAAATTTTATTTTGTTACGAAATTTTTTGTTATTTTCGTAATTTTGAGCGAGTTAAATTAAACATAATTTTAAATTGACGGGAAATTAGCTGCCTTATTTCTTAAGTTTTAAA
This sequence comes from Lucilia sericata, assembly GCF_015586225.1. Lineage (NCBI taxonomy): Eukaryota > Metazoa > Arthropoda > Insecta > Diptera > Calliphoridae > Lucilia > Lucilia sericata. Next base: position 10,377 of record NW_023995934.1, on the reverse strand, counting down.
AGGCGAACATTTGATAATAAAAATTTTGATTTATTTTAAACTAATCTTGATGGAAATAATACTTTGAAAATTGTTATCATTTAATAATAAAATTTTTAAAGTGTCTGTTAAACATAAAACAATAGTTTTTTTAATTTACAATAATGTTTTTTAAATGAACTAACATTATTATGTAATTAAAAAAAATCATAAAATAAACAAATTTTGTTTCTAAAATTATTTTGCATTATACTAAAATATTTCGTACAATTTCGTATATATTACGAAAGAATGTACGAAATTTTTCGTGTATATTAGGCATGGATTATTTTCAGTGTATAAGTCTTTTTACAGTATCAGTAAATTGGGATAAGATCTCAAATTCCATTAATAAGTTTCATTATAAAATTTCTGATTAGAAACTGATTTTTCTTTTTATTTAAATTGTTTGTTAAACATTTTTTTACCTTTTTCAACCAAATTTTCACAATAGCTTAGGCTAGTTTCTATCAAAATCATAAATTGTCGGTCTTGTAATTATGATGTTTTAATCTCGAAAGAACAGAAAATAAAATCAAGAATACTTTTATCGTTTCGAGGTATCAGATTCAAGATTAAAACTCATTAACGCCTAATTATTCAAAAAAAATAATATCTCTGAATTGTCCTTAACCTAAAGTTTAAGTAATATCACTGAATTGTCTTTAATCTTAAGTTATTTACAGAAATGTTGGGTTTGTTCGGCTTGAGGTCTTTTCATTAAATAAATATTAAAAATTAAAAACTCTTTTTTGTTCTTAGTTTAATTAATATTTATTGTGGTTTCCAATATTTCGACCAACTTCGTTGGTCATCTTCAGGGAAAGTTATTTAATTTTAATGCAGTGTCGTCTGTTGTTTATGTTTTGATCTTCTATGACTAAAGTCATAGAAGATCAAAAGTTTAAATAATAATACCCCTGAATTGTCTTTAAATCCTAAGAATATATCAATAAATTTAATGGCAGGCCCAGTTAGAATTGTACATTATAGTTCTAACTTAGGGTTATAGTTCAGTTAGCCATCTGGCTTAAGTTAAAATACTTGTAAAATAACTTTGAAATGATATTTGAATATATTAAACATTTAACTTAATTTTAATATGACTTCTATTTAAACAGGCTATAGAGGTAGGTATCGAGGTGTGATTTGGCTCCAAAGTTTAATACATTTTGTCTATATTGTCTAAAAAATTATACATCAAATTAAAGGTATTAAAAATACCTTTCCAATGATATATAACATGATACTAAAATATGGACCGACTTTGGGTTTTTCCCGAAAAATATATATTTTGACCCGACTTTTTTTATCTAAAAGAAATCGGGAAAAAATGTCAATATAATTCTATTTGAAATATATGTTAATATGTTAATAGTCAATGAATTAAGCTTTTATTTAAGGTATAAACCATTTATACTAAAAAGCTCAACATCTTTTAAATATAAGTACGGCGAATTCATTTCACGAAACATTTTTGTAAAATTTTTATATCTCTTTATCTACATAGTGTATATATAAAACAATATTTTTTAAATTGTTAACATTTAATAGATTTCAAAATTAAGCCATAACGTAGAAGTCAGCTGCCACCGGCCGGGTAAATACTTCATATGCGTTTCTTAATATTAAGTGTTCCGGAAGAGATTTTTTTAGTTAATCACGTTATCTACACAATTTTAATATAAAATATAAAACAATAATGTGTAATATGTTAACATTTAATAGAAAAAAATATTTTTCTTAAATAACATATTTGTTAACATACCAATTATGCCATTATTTAAATAAAATTATATTTGTTTACGAGATGCTTGGTATTTTCAGATTTTTTACATAAATAATTCAAAATATTAACGAAGTTTTTCTCCGTTTAATGGACATTTTTAAATATAAAAATTTAAACAATAACAAACTTTGACAGCTACGTAAACCAGGCGAATGAAGAAAAAAAGATCAGCTGATTGAATAACACCACCTTATATGAATTCGCCTTGGTATGCATTGTCAATGTTTTGTACTGACTGCGGCGTTATGAAACACTATACTTTGTTCGTATACACAGCAACTGACGTTTTGGAAGTCAGCCGCCTTATCAAACTTTTGTTCTCTGTACAATTGTAGTCTGTATACATACAATATCCCATTTTAGCAATGTTGCTTTATTCGTTCACTATGTTATTAGAGTAAGACGCATATAACTCTAAGAATTTTGTTATTCTATAGGATAGTAAGAAAATCAATGTTAATGAAAAAGAAGAAGAACTAATTAAAATACTTACTTACTTACTTGTCTCACTGTATTATCAAGCCCATCTTGAAATGATTAGTCACCTGGGGCCACACTAAGTGGTTAGTTCGGGACAGTCCTGCCGAACTGCAGGGAACATACAAAATGTATGAAACTCGTTGTCGACAGTGGTTGTGGTTCCAATTGTAAACAACCATTGATACGAATATGAAATTTTTGTTTTTTTTTTCGCCCGCAATCGAAATGCGGTATACATATAAGCACTACTTGACATTCAGAAAAATTTAGTAAATTAACAGAGTAAATTGGTGAAACAATTGTCTAATTCACAAGCCTCGTGTAGCTACGTATCGTGTGTATTTTTGTATTAGTTTACACTTCTGTATAAATGTTATTGGTAATTTCAATTAAAAAAGCTCGTATAACTTTACGTTTATTTTTCATGTTTATTTATTTCGTAATCAATGTCAAACTATCATTCTCATGTGAATGCCTATAATTAATTTAGTTTTTCTATTTAATTTTATTTTTATAAATATTGAAGATGTTTTTCTTTATTTTTTACAACATGGCTTTTTACAATACACAAGCAGATATCGGAATTCTGTATTTTAATAAGCGATAGAAAATACAAATACCAGTTGTGAATTGGACAAATATGTATTTAGGTACCGTTAACGGTTTGCTCATTATATCCTTTCAACAAAGTTATGTACAAATAGTAAATAAAACAATCATTTAACTTTAAAAATTATGATATTGCATGGTTTATTATAATCATATATCCGACACAAGACATAAAAAGAAATCTTCCTGAAAATGTAAAAACACTAGATTTTAATTATTTTTATGTCTTAAAATAATAACATTTTACATTTTAACAAACAGAAAAAATGTTACGACTTCTTTTGATCTTTCCAGTTATGTAATCTTCTCAATTGTTCTAAAATGAGAGAAAGTTGATAAAAATGTTACTTATTTTTACACATTTATACCTAAAACTAGAGACTATTATATATATATATATATATATATATATATATATATATATATATATATATATATATATATATATGTATATATATATATACACGATATGTAGTGTATTATTGACATTTTACCTAAAAATTTATTCACTTCATTAGAATTAATTAGCTCAAGACATTATTTGTCTTGCTAAATCACTTCCAAAGCAAGTGGTAGTAGCACCACTATCTAATAATGATAAATACATCTTCCCAAAAACAAACACATTAACATAATAAAGTCTAATATCAATACTATTGGTAACAATGGTCGATATACATTGTTTTTGTAGGTTTCTCCAGTATGTTTTTATTCGAATTGCCGATCAAGTTTTCTTCTTATTTGGTTGACAAAATTTGCATATATTATTTTCGTTTATTTCCTTAACACGCGTGTGATATATTTGGTCTAAACAATTTAGAGAAACTTTTATATTATTAAATTCAGAAGTTAGTTTAATGCCTTTTTGTATGGATGTGTATCTTTTTTCGGATGCACATCCGCTTTCAAGTTTAAATGTTTATTTTGTTTCTGACACTTGGAACAATTCGGCTTATAAGTATCCGATGTTCCACAACCGTAACAAAAAATTTTACGAGGAGCCAAACAATCCTGATACCCATTTCATCACAATTCCAACATTTTAACAAATTACTATTAACTGCCTCAATTCGATCATCATTGTCATCACTATTATCTGTTTCTATTTTGTCATGGGATAATAAAATTTTCTCATGCTTTCTAATTTCCCGTCTTAATGTCGAAATATCGCTAATATTTACATGCAATAATTCATGCCGAATATTATTTCTCAAATTTCTACTAATAATTCCCACAAGCTCTTGTTCAGTTAAAGGAGATCTTAATTTGTCTGCCATGCATAGCATAACATCTAAAAATACACCAAATCGCTCATTAAACTTTTCTCTACGTCTACGCATATCATCCTTTATATCACAATCTGAACTCATCACAGTAATTTCATCTAAGCTACCCTTAAACGTTACATGCCAATTCTGAATGATATTTGATGTTCTATCCTTGGAAATCGACAATTGATCGTAGGAATTATCTAACGGTCGAGAAATTCTAGAATTTGCATTCCCTATTTCAGATCTGTTCCTATTCTCATTCATATTTAAATTATAAGACGAAAGAACATTATGCAATTCACTACCAATTATTTCAGCTCTAAAATTATGAAGAGATTCGGAAATATAGTGCAATCAAGTGCTCTGCGAGCCTGAGATCTAGTCTGAACCCGTGGTACAGCACCTTGAGATTGTACATTAGGTTGATTAACATTTTCCTCAGTCGAGGTGTCATCAATTATTTGAACCATAGGTTCACTTGGACTACGAGTTAAGGGCATTTGTTATCAATTATTGCTCATTAATTATTGCTCTTTTTTCTTTTTGTATATGTTTTTCCTTTTAAATGACTACTTCTAAGGTTGATGTTTGATTCTTATCTTATTAAATGTATAATTCGAGTAAAATTATTCAAATAGTATGTCAAAATTTTAATTGTCAAGAACTACACATTAAAAAAAATAAATTTATAATTCTATCGCAAAGGTATGTCAACTATTCATAATTGAACCAAACTTCCAATTGCAAAAGGATTTATAGAATAAATTAAAATTTATATAACATTATATAAATGGACAGTAATAAACTAAAAGTTTATATTTCTGTACTCCAATTTATAACATACATAATATATAAAAAAATAAAATAATTGAATAATAGGACTTGCATTAAACGTTAGTTTTTTTTCTTTTCAAAAACTAGATGTTAATTCATCTATGCAGGCCCCACGTTGGGCGCCAAGAATTATGTAACGATTTTCCTGCTCTACCATTTATTCAACTCGATCTGTAGACATTACACAATCTTAAAAAAAATAATCATGATTTTTCTTTTTTTTTAAAGTGTAATGATCTGTAATATGGCAACTCTACAAAAGATTGTAGTAATGTGTTATGTGGCAACTCTAAAAACTCATTAAGCCTTTGTCAGATGGAATGCAACCTGGCCTTTTTTGCATTTCCGTTTTAAGAATTATTATTGTAAGCCATTCTAATCAGAAAGGAACATAAATAAAAAACAAATAAGCATCCTTTACAACATCAGGTGTGGGGTGCATCTTAGTAAACCAACGAAAATATCGAAGCAGCTCAATGATGGATCTAAGACCTAGTCGCCAGACAATGACTGATGCATTAAATGCAGCCGGCATCGAGTTCCCTTCTTCTGCGACGCTGAGCCAACTACGAGGCTTATATGAAGCGCTAATGACACAACAAAGCAACCACGCTTTAAAACCAGCAAGCGAAGAGGATACAGTGGAAGACATGAACCAGTGCGCTGTCCAAGCAAATACTGATGCCGCTGAAAATACTATTAAGACACACGTTGTCGCAAATCCTGCTGCACAACAGCAAACACGTGCTCTAGATCAGTACGCCGTAGAAGTCAACACTGAAGTCCACGTGCATGATGCCGCTGAAACTGAAGACAATGCAACTGCTGTCCCGAAGCCCGCTGTAATTGCTGCCGCTGCCAGAATGCACACTGGAAAAACTTATGATTTTCTTCCAGATACCGCATCTGCTACAGGGTCCGACGAAATAAAAAAATTACAACTTCGTTTACAGATGTTACAACTACAGCAACAAATACAGGCCCTAGAAGAGGGCTTATCATACCAATCTCCTGTACGCAGAATGGACTGGATGGAATTGGACGCTGCTGTTCCTATATTTAGCGGTGACGACAACCAAGACATAAACCGCTGGTTCGTAGTCTTTGAAGATTATGCGGGGATGTTTTCCGAAAAGGAAAAATGTGCAGCCATACGCCGACGTTTGGAAGGGACGGCCAAACAGTACGTTACAAACTTAGGCCTGTTACAATTTGATGACTTAAAAGCTCGCCTAACAAGAATGTTCAAACGTACAGTTTCCCGGCAAGAGGTATACAGGCAACTACAGCAAAGAAATTTAAAGCCTGACGAGTCGTGCCTCAGCTACGTGGTGGCTATGCAGTCAATCGCTGCTAAAGCTGATATAGAGGAGCAAGAGCTAGTGGACATAATAATTGATGGTGTCCCTAAGAATGACAACGCAGTCAATATGCTCTACGGCGCCAGTAGTATGGACGACTTACTACGTCGTCTGGATAGGTATGAGTGCCGCCGTCAACAACGCCGCGTTCCGTTAAAGACTGTTACCGCAGCTAAACCGATGCCTTCTGAAACCACTGGTAATAAATCGACTGACGCTGAGGTCCGCTGCTACAACTGCTCGCAATTTGGACACTACCAAAGTCAGTGTCAGAAGCCCAGACGTCCCCCGAATTCATGTTTCGTGTGTGCAGAGATGGGACATTTCCACAAAGACTGTCCGAAGAAGAAGACTGCAGTTGGAGCCATAAATATTAAGGGTATTGATGCATTCCAATCGGTAAGTGTTGCCTTCAGACAACAAAATAAGCGCACTGATGTTATTAAATTTTTTTCTTTGTTTGATACGGGTAGCCCAATTAGTTGTATAAGTGAATCACTAGTACCGTTTGCAATCCCTATTAATAAAACTGTACCTACATTTCGCGGCGTTGGAAACAAAATCATAAATATAATCGGTCGTGTTGGATGTGACATATTTTTTCAAAATAAAACAGTAGCGGGTGATTTATTTGTTCTGCCGGATTCCGAAGCCATAGTGCCACTTTTAATCGGGCGTGATGTACTTAATAAACTTAATATTCACTTATGCAGCAAGAAAATTTCTTATAATAAAAATGAATTGTTAAAATTGAATTTGAAAAATGGATACATTGACAAAAAAATACATCGTGCGCTTGTGTTGTTTAAATTATGTAGTAGTCCTGAACTTCCACCTGCGGTAGAGAATTTATTCGATGAACTTCCATTTGCAACGTGTAATAAGAATGATTTTATTGAACCGACTAACATTAGGAGAATTATTTCACCTGAAGTAAAACATCTAGCGAGTCGTGGTAAAATTGCTTCTGAAAATGAGTGTAGTATAGTTGAAAACGTTGAAGATTTAGAAATTATTAACGAAGATGAGTATTGTGAGGAAAACATGGAAATAATTTGCAACGTTGAGGATAATACGAATATAGACATTGATGAGGGACTAGATACAGCGAGTGCGTGTACATTAAGGTCAATGTTAGAAACGCAGTATTTTGATAGATTGGGATCTCCTACAAAGATGGTAGATTATTGTATGGAAATTAGGTTAACCAATGATGTACCGATTTATAGTGGTCCAAGACGGCTTTCATACCGGGAAAAGTCTGAGGTTAAATTGAAATTAAATGAACTCTTAGAGAAGGGTATTATACGCCCTAGTGATTCGGCATATGCCTCGCCGATTGTGTTAGTGAGACGGAAAAGCGGGCAATTGAGAATGTGCGTAGACTACAGGGCCCTGAACAAGATTACACTAAAGGATAATTATCCCTTACCCATAATCGAGGATTGTCTGGACTATTTAGGTAATAAAAAAATTTTTTCGACCCTTGATTTAGAAAATAGTTTTCATCAGGTACCGATGCATGAGGATTCGATAAAATATACGGCTTTCGTCACCCCTTTGGGTCAATACGAATATTGTTATATGCCTTTCGGGCTAAAAAATGCTGGTGCTGTATTCCAGCGGTTTATTAATAAAGTTTTAAGAGATTTTATAGAATCAGGTAAGATTGTAGTTTACTTAGATGATATAATCATCGCCACTGAAACTTTGGAGGAACATGTAGGATTATTGTCGGACGTGTTAGGTGCTTTAAGTGAAGTAGGTTTGAGACTTAATATGAATAAGTGTAAATTCGCATATCGGGAAATAGATTATTTAGGTTATCGTGTGAACGAGATGGGCATTAGGCCTAATGAGGATCACATCAAGTCCATAAAAGAGTATCCTATGCCTACTGACTGTGAAGGGGTAGAGCGTTGTTTAGGACTGTTTTCCTATTTCCGAAGATTTGTACAGGACTTTTCGAGAATAGCAAGGCCTTTGAATATGTTGAAGAAAAATGGAAATTTTAACTGGACTGACGAATGTAGAGACGCTTTCTTGACTCTGAAGGATCGATTGACGAATGCTCCTGTGCTGGCAGTATATGATCAGCAACGTGAAACAGAATTACACACAGATGCTAGTACTAAGGGCTATGGTTCTGTGCTCCTACAGAAACTAGGAGATGGTAAATTTCACCCTATAGCTTACTACTCTAAGTGCACATCTCCGGCAGAATCTAGGTACCATAGTTTTGAATTAGAAACCATGGCCATAATATATGCGTTAAGAAGGTTCCGTATATACTTAGAAGGAATCCCTTTCACCATTGTGACCGACTGTAACTCCCTTGCACTAACATTGAGTAAGAAATTAATAAACCCTAGAATCGCCAGATGGGCTTTAGAATTGGAAAATTATAATTATAGCATTAGGCATAGAAGAGGAGAATTGATGACTCACGTCGATGCACTCAGCCGCGAACCAGTTATCGGGGTTATCGATGAGAATGAAGTCGACGTAAATATTCAGATTACGCAATCTAGGGATCCGAAGATACAGGACATTAAGATAGCACTTGAGCATGGTGAAAAAGAGGGGTTTTTGTTGGACAATAGTTTAGTGTTTAGAATAGGTAATCAGGGACAAAGACAATTATACGTGCCGGAGGAATTAGAAGAAAACATAATGAGGTTAGTACATGAGAAGTATAGTCATGTTGGTATTGGGAAATGTATGGACAGGATAAGCAAATATTATTGGTTCCCTAATATGAAGGACAAATTAAATAAATTCATAAGAAATTGCCTTAAATGTATTTACTATTCGGGCCCACATAAAAAAAATGAACGAAACCTATACAACATCGAGAAGAAGGCTATCCCTTTCGACACCTTGCATATCGACCATTTTGGTCCTTTACCAGCAATTAGATCCAAGCGTAGACACATACTAGCAGTAGTAGATGCATTTACAAAATTTACTAGGCTTTACGCTGTAAACTCGCCAGGGACAAAGGAAGCATGTTGTGCCTTACGAAAGTATTTTAGGGACTATAGTCGACCTAGGCGAATCATTAGTGACCGCGGTACGTGTTTTACTTCCGATGAATTCAATAGATTTGTAACCGAAAGAAATATTATTCATGTGAAAACTTCAGTAGCTTCCCCACAGTCGAACGGCCAAGTAGAAAGGATAAATAGAGATTTGAGGGCTATGATATCGAAACTATCTGAGCCAACGGAACATTGTGATTGGACAGATAAACTGTCGCAAGTGGAGTTTGCCATCAACAATTCGCTGCACAGTGCTACGAAACAATCGCCGGCTATCTTACTATTTGGAGTAGAACAACGAGGAGAGATAGTAGACGAACTGACAGAATACTTACAGGACAGATACGAGGATAGTAATAGGGATCTAAAGGTAATGAGGGAGGATGCATCAGAAAACATAAAAAAGTCTCAGGAGAATAACTTAAAGTATTTCCATGTTCATCACAAACCGCCAAAATCGTTCAAACCTGGAGATTTAGTTGTTTTAAAGAATGTTAATACAACCCCAGGAGTCAATAAGAAATTAATACCGAAGTACCGCGGCCCATACATCGTTCAGAAGCAATTAGGAAATGATCGTTACGAAATATCTGATGTAGAAAATTGCCAGGTGACACAATTACCCTATAAAGGTGTAGTAGATTCGACTCGATTGAAAAAATGGTTGGAAGTAAAGGACTCGGTAAAAAACAAATTATCTGAAACTGAAGGCAACACGAGTGAATACGAAGACTATGAGTTTCTAGAAGATGAATTTTTACAAGACTTAACGCAATCGACCTCGATTGCGTTAAGTCTTGTAAAATTCATCTTCTAGAAACTCATAGTCTTCGTATTCACTCGTGTTGCCTTCAGTTTCAGATAATTTGTTTTTTACCGAGTCCTTTACTTCCAACCATTTTTTCAATCGAGTCGAATCTACTACACCTTTATAGGGTAATTGTGTCACCTGGCAATTTTCTACATCAGATATT